>NC_091123.1:151711243-151831243 GCF_040183065.1 Periplaneta americana
AGGAGGGGATTTAGAAGTACACAGTACAGCTCAAGCGGGTACAGACATACCGGTACAAAACAGATGCTCTGTTCTAATGCAGGAGCGGACCATGACAATACTGTTGTTTATATAAAACGAGCAGCAAATACAAACCTCCAATCTCATTAAGAGAACATTATGGTAAATTTACATTTTATGTAACAATATTGCTCCATTTTTTAATTGTACGTCTAAAAAATAAACAATAATGGTTTTCTGCACAAAATCATTTGAACTTCTTTTTCTAATACAACATTTTAATCTCTCCCGCTTCCGTAAAGCAGTATCATTATTAAACAGATTTTTGGTTGTGTGATTTTCGAAACGAGGTAAGAGACTTCTAGGGTGCTGTTCATAGATATTTCGCTAGCCCGCACTACGATCGTGCTAAACTAGCCCCGGCTATCGAGTGATTACTTGTACAGGAATCATATCATATCATATCATATCATATCATATCATATCATATCATATCATATCGTATCGTTAACACTGGTTTATGAATACGAAAAACGTTAGTTCGATGATCATCCACCTGACGCCAGCGCTAAGAATGTCTGGAATATGGCCCCTGGTTTCTAATGATCGTTGAGAAACTGCTACAAACTGCTGCGATTAGGTAACCTTCTTTGAGGAAAACGTTGACGACTTTCTCCATAAATTAATAACATATGATATTCCTAAACTGTGAATGACATTGCAAGCTGTTTATCGAATACCCTATACTGAACTGCCATCCGCTCGGCAGTAGAGCTATGGACAGGGAGCTTGAACTCAGCTGACTCGTACTTACGTCTGTGCAGAGTACTGCCCGTTGAACGAAGCCACGTCTGTCACGCCAGAATAGCCTATTAACAAATGTAAGCATGCATTTTTATTTAATTTCACGAAAACGTAATAAACACACAATATATAATATATTTTTTAAAACTAATATTAACTCGTTGCTAGATATATCTACTGATGTAATTGTGTTCGTAATTTTACTAACGATATAAGCAGTATAACGCAAATAAAATAAGAAAATATTTTTTGGGGGGGAGGGGGAAAGTATCCAGTTTTGACCCTATGCTTTATGGACATTTTTTGATCCTGTAGACCGTCCCCGACGACTATGAAAAGGACGGCACTTATGCCCCTTACACCCTCTCTATTCATTCCAATGTACTATGTTGGCATTATTTGGCGTAGACTAGTACGATATTATTTTCGAGATAAACAGCAGCAAAGAAGTTGAACCGTCAAGCCAAACCTGCCTGTCACTCACTTCTTATCGCATTTAACGTTATCATGGCTATATCGAGGCCATCTTTCACCGTCATTTCCAATTAGATACCGGTAATCCGTCTGAACCTTCCATGTGCGCATCTGGTGTTGGTGCGATACTATAAGCCAAGTATAAAAGACGGGATGTCATTTCTTGAAAACGTAGGCCTATAGTAATATTTTATTTTCAACAGAAGTAATACGCATGTCTCCTAGACATGCACGCACTTCTTTCTTCTGTTCTCATGATCTTCCTACAATTTATATTCTTCGGGAAGTTCATTACACTCATATGCTTAATAATGCGCATATGAAGAGACTTTAGTTCAGCCCTTGAAATAATGTCATAGTCAAGCAACATTTCAAGCGTGACCAGCATTTACATTATAATTTAAACGTGTTGATGACACATTCCTCAAAATGCTGCTTTGAAACAACAACGTTATCACGCGAGTGTGAAGCTATGACCATTCTGAAATCTGGGACAGATAACAGGGTATCGAAATGGGCCAAGGTCTATACAAGTACCTTAAAGAGCTCATGATACTTTAAAAATGTTTTCTTGTCCACCGTAAGAACTACCGGCTAGCTACCAACAGAGCGCCAGGACTAATATTTATTTCGTCGGTATACGATTCTAATAAATTTGTCTGCAGAATACAGAATGAAAAATGAGAGAATAAATTCCCGAACATTTGAAACTTACCTTCAGAGTGTTATTCAATTTTTGCAATGAAGAATTTAAACACCATTAGACCTGGACTCTATTCCAAAATGTATGTATATTATCCTTGATTGTTTGATGAACTAGCTTCCTCCCCCCCCCCCCCTACACGCCGAACATTAGATGGCTTCCATCTATGGTAAAACCTAACTCCTTTTTTTCTGTTTAGTCTTCTTCAGCTGTTTCCTATAGTTTTTTTTTAAGATGTTTTTATTAAAAGTACCAGGTCTCTTGGACCCTTGCCTTTTACAAAAATATGATTTTATAAATTGAAATGTAAATAGGTTTTGTTAAAGAAAATTGATTACTAAGATCGTCAAAGACGGAAGTATTTGTTTGAATTTATGTTATGTCTCTTAGTAAAGGGTTGGCATGATGAAGTAGCTTATTCCTGTATGTAGTCTGTAGATCTTGAATATGAGCAACCAGGAAGGGTATATGAAGGTCATTGTAGAGTTTGACATTGTTCGTGAGGTAGTGTGCACCAGTGATTGTTCTGCAGAAAGCTCTTTGAATTCCTTCCAGACTTTTTAGGTGGCGAGGATGAACTTGGTCCCATATCTCACAGCAGTAGTGGATATATGATCTGATGACTGATGTATACAGCAGGACTTTTGCTTTCTTTGAAGTCAGACATTTGAAAAGTGGATAGAGTGCCATGTATTTGAAATGCTTTGTCTCTTATGTTTTGAATGTGCTGCCTGCAAGATAAACGTTTGTCTAGAAGTACTCTAAGATATTTAATTGATGTGGTAAAAGGTATTATTTGGTTTTGAATACTCAGTTGGTCTATAATCCTTGGAAAACGTTTAGTAAAGACCATCAATTGAGATTTTGCGCCGTTTACTTTTAACCTCCATTTGGTTGACCATTGTGTTAATATATTTAAGGCATTTTGCATGTTGACACAAGCTGCATGAATATTAAAATGTCTGGTAAATATTACAGTGTCATCAGCATAGAGACTGTGTAGGCAGTCCGGCATTGTAGGCATTTCCTGGACATAACGTCGCTAAAAAGACGAAGTGGCGTAAGCGACAAATGTGTAATTTTACAGGAGAGCAGTTGAAAGAAAAGTGTATTTATATGCGGACCTACAACTCGTAATAAATTGACACGTCAAAGATAATACATTGATTCAGTTCGTTTATTGTTTCTCTTAATAAGGACTAATGGCAAACTCTAAAATTTTGATACCTTATAGGCCAAGAAGGCCTTAATTGGAGATACGTCTGTTCGAAAGATTTCACTCATAATAGGAAGGCACTTACGCCATACACATGACTGATCGTATAATACTAATTTATGCTATTCTTTGAGTTGTATTATTCTTTATTTATTTTTTGACTAATTTTATTTATTTTTTATTTTTATTATACATTATAATTATTTGAAAGTCTAGGAAATAAAGAGGATTATAAACTTATTTTAATAAAGCAAAATCAAGAATTTTTTTAAATTACATAAAATTAATGAATAATGTATTTATTTGCAAAACTAATCTTTCAGGTAAAGCTCCCTGTAAAGCCGATTTGAATAATTTCAAGGGAAAAATTGTTCCGGGGCCGGGTATCGATCCCGGGACCTCTGTTGAACGTACCAGCGCTCTGCCAACTGAGCTACCCGGGGACTCCACCCGACATCGTCTCAACTTTTCCCTTTATATCCACATAACTCGCGTGGGCTGACGAAACGCCAGAGACCCACATCGAGTGCACACAATCACAGAGATTGTGTGCACTCGATGTGGATATAAAGGGAAAAGTTGAGACGGTGTCGGGTGGGGTTCCCGGGTAGCTCAGTTGGCAGAGCGCTGGTACGTTCAACAGAGGTCCCGGGATCGATACCCAGCCCCTGAACAATTTTTCCCTTGAAATTATTCAAATCGGCTTTACAGGGAGCTTTACCTGAAAGATTAGATTTGCATAATATATACGTTACTGTGTACGTTAACAGAAAACCACAATTCCAAGTCACACAGAGATTGTGTGCACTCGATCTGGGTCTCTGGCGTTTCGTCAGCCCACGCGAGTTATGTGGATATAAAGGGAAAAGTTGAGACGGTGTCGGGTGGAGTTCCCGGGTAGCTCAGTTGGCAGAGCGCTGGTACGTTCAACAGAGGTCCCGGGATCGATACCCGGCCCCGGAACAATTTTTCCCTTGAAATTATTCAATGTATTTATTTGTTTACAAACAATTTTAAGAAACACAAACAAGTATTGAAAATGTTCATGGGTTAATAATAATTATTGTACCCTAGAATTAATGTGGGAGTTCCTTGTAGAACATTTTATAAACAACATCTCTTATTACTGGTGTTGACCTTTTGCATAGCTGCTGCAAAACGTTGTACTTCTCAACCGAAATCTTTGGAGAGGTAACATTAAGAAGAGGCAGAGGAAGCTTCAAAATTTCAGAAATATTCCGTGATTTCAGAGATAGCTGCTCATAATGTTCGTCCAAATGACTAGTTTTTACAAAAACGCAGTTAGGGTCGTCTTTGGTCACTCTGACTTCTCTGACTGTAGTCCATTCAATCTGTTTCTTTTTGTGCCAATTTCATGCTCTAGACAGCTTAATAATGTTGAAATAGTTAGTTTGCTCGAATTTATAAATAAATGTTCATTTTTGGCATCACGTGGCAATCCATGGATTATAGGGAGCCTAGTAATACACTGCACATATAGACGTAACGACCAATTTTAAAAAAGGTAATACCTAACGAAGAGACGTAAGCGACTTGCGAGTCTGATACGCCAGTTTGTCTGAAAAAGAATGAAAGAGCAATGGCGTTTACGACGATAACACGATGTTCACTGCCAAGTAACCATTAGAGATGGATGTACGCCAGTTCGTCAGAATATAGATATGGTCCAACGAAGTGTGCTGGCGAAGTATCTCCAAATTTTTGGTTTTGGCGCTTACGTCACTTCGTCAGATAAGCGACGATAAATGGAGTAAAGAACAGGTGCAAGAACAGATCCTTGAGGAACGCCTGCTTCGATGTTTCTGGAGGTAGAGAGGGCTGCTCCTATTCGAACTCTAAATTTACGATTTTCAAGGTAGTCAGCTAGCAGATGAATCCTATAGTTTATAGACGTCTTGCAGCTTTCTTACTCTTTTGCTACCAGATGGAAGTGTTAGCAGCGGAACTGGTGACAGTTCTACAAAGGGAGTATCAGTAGGTGAGGAATTAGGCAAGCCTAAATGTCATTATGCAGATGGTGTCTGTTGTGTTCTTGGGGCAGTGGTAATGTCTTCTTCAACGCGAATTTCACATCAATTTTCGGCTAGAACCAGATCGTACTCAAACATATCCTGCAGTACGTCAGGGTGTCAGTTGTCTTACGTCATTAATTGTTAATCCATAAGTTAAAGTCTTTCGAATCAAGGCGAAGGTTATGCCGAACTAATTGATCTTCCATGTTTGTATCGAGACTTGTACATTTTACTTTTTTGTTCGATATGAATTGAAGGGTTCAGAGCCATAGCGGGCCAAGCGCCATTTATTAAAAACCGAGAAACCAAGGGTTAAAGTTAAGTAAATACCATAATTTAATGAATATTGACATATCATTTAATTTTAATGTGCATACTTCATCTTACTTGCTATATGTTTCGTTAAATTATGGTAATAATTTAATTTTAACTCTTGTTTTCTCCGTTTTTAATAAATGGCGCTTGGCCCACTATGGTTCTGAACCCTTCAATTATAATCAAAATATAAAGTTTAATTAAGATTGGTTCAATGGAAGGTGAGTAGTTTCATACATTCAGGCAGACACACACAGAGAAAAAAAGACAGATGGACAAAGTGACACCAAAAAGCTCTATGAATGATTGCGAATTCTCCTAAGACCAAACACACAAATCTTTTGATAGAGACAGCCTCCCAGGTCATCTGGAAAGGACCACATGCGAAATCAGAGAGAATTCGACACATACAGTATCTCCCCAAAACACAGTGTCGAAATCTACCTGAGATACACCTTCATTCAAAAGGTGACAGCACACCCGAAACAAAGATAATTGTTTGAGAGTACTAATCATTTTGGCGCCTTTACTAATCTGTAAAACGTATGTACAATAACTTGGGCATCTACTAATATCACGGACATCCAGTCAAAGTAAAATAAACTAAAGATGGTATATTATATTTCATGATCGAAAAGAAAAGTGTGACTCACATATTGCCTTCTGTGAACATGAAACATGAATTGGAACCACGAGATTCACTTAGCTACAGAGATATTTCAAACACAGTCAACACAGATCTCATGTAAATGTAACAATTATTCAGATATCATATAGTTCGAGCTTTTTTCACTAGGAACAGTGCTCGCAATGGCTAGTTTACTATACGCAACATTAATTTTTACAATTGTTAAAAATTTCCTTAATAACTATTTGTAAATTTTTTTTCCTTATATGACACAAATTTTTGTTTGGTTTGAAAATTCAATGACTACTACGAGTACTATTCAACTGATTCCAAATTCAGCTACTCAGTAGTTGAGTTGCCTAGAATCAAATTGCACTTTCTCCAAATTACCAAATAACGGAATTAAGGTAAACTTATGTTTCAGTGCACAATTTATTGATTTATTTAGTTATTTATTTATTTAGTTATTTATTTAATTAATTATTTATTTTATTATTTATTTATTTATTTACTTGATTATTTAATTATTTATTTAATTATTTCTTTGTTTGCTTGTTTCTTTGTTTGCTTGTTTGTTTGTTTGTTTGTTTAACTAGCTCGCTAGTGAGTACAAATGAAATTTATAAAACAAAAATGTTTCTAGCCACTACCATAAGAGCCAGGCTCGTGTACGGTGTGGTCTTAGCCAGTAATATAACATAAAATTTTACCAGGACAGTTTACTAAATACAGTTAAGTAACTTAATTCATTAGTAGGGAATGTGATAAACTACTCGTTTGGAGTCAAACTGGAATTTATCTACCTTAACTTTAGTAGTAAAATCACGGAGTGAAATCTAACTGCACTATTTTTTCGTCTTTTCTGACAAAACAGATTTTTTGATAAATTGCAGTTTGATTCTAGACGACTCAGTTTCGGTGTGAGAGATTAGGCACTCTAGAAGCGCATGTCTCGTCTGCGAAACGAATGAAAATGACATATGTACTAAAACGACTTTATCATTTCCGTTGTTGGTAACGAATTCGTCTTATTTTCAGAATTTGGTCTCATTTCTTTTACTGCTCGGTTTGATAGACGAAGCCTCAATAAATAAGAGCTTCATTTCCCGTTGAGCTCCCAGGAACAGCGCTTGGTTACGACCCAGCAGATAGACGGACACCTTTATGATATAAATTAGATTTACTGTCGCTCTCGTTCCATATGAAACTTGCAGTAACATGTATTTTAAATGCATGATAGAGTCATGAATTTACATCATTACGTGAGGAGTTCAATTTTTTTCGTTAATGTGAAATTACGCGTAACTTTCACCAGCATTTTTTTAATCGAGTATGGGAATATTACAAATACATCCGAAGAGGCCCTGTGAAGCGGAGTTTGGAATGGACGACAGATGGGAGAACTGAGAGGGAAACACTAAGCACTACTAGGATACAAGAAATATCAAATTCAGTGAGTGAGAAGTACGGGACAGTATAGTCTGGCAGTGAGAGGCAAGAATGGAGAAAAATAATCGGTACAAAGTTGCAGCACAGTCTAATATATACTGTACAGTCACGAAGCTCGATACGTAGTAAATATGCATCCACAGATAGTTGCTAACCACTAGGATCGCTAATATCGCCGCATTACAGACAATGCGAAAAAGTACCGGCACAGTCTATTGTTTCTAGCACCCTCACAACTCAAGCTTCGTGACTGTATATACTAGACTGTGGTTGCAGTGTATAGTATTGGGTATCGGAAAATGTTAGTGCATTGTGAACCCGAACATGAAACAATTATGTTAAAATGTCATGTTATATTGTGATTTATGCTGTCTTATACCATGAGTTATGTTATGTTAATGTTTATGTTTATGTTTATGTTTATGTTATGTTATGTCATGTCATGTCATGTCATGTCATGTCATGTTATATTGTGATTTATGCTGTCTTATACCATGAGTTATGTTATGTTATGTTTATGTTTATATTTATGTTATGTTATGTTTTATGTTATGTTATGTTATGTTATGTTATGTTATGTTATGTTATGTTATGCTATGCTATGCTATGCTATGCTATGTTATGTTCTTGACTGGATATATGGATATCTCAGATCTCTATTATTCGATGTACAGGCACATCATTTTATTTTTACTAACATTTCTAATATTAACCTGGCTATACCTTTGGCTTAAAGGTTGTGAACCGGAAACACCCCTTCCACTGGAGTTCAATGGTACTGGCGTAAGATACAAACAAATCACTTTACTAGGTATAGGAGGGATGAAAAGTAGTTCATCCATTTACGTAAAGTAGGAAATATCGCAATTTTGAGTTTGATAATTTTCATTAGGTTTTTCTTTAATCAAAATACAGTAAAATATTAACAATAAGTGTTTTTACTCTCGAACTGAGCTGTCCGTTCGGACGTATTCATTATGCAGCGCATATTATACTATCTATATAACATTAGCGTACAATATAGAGAATGAAGTTAAATTGAAAAATAATCATAATATGGATATTTAAACACATATTTGAAAATGATGGCCGTTCATATCTATACAGGTTTCAGTTCTTTTTTGCATATTATCGCACTATATACAGTACTATTGTACCTAATTCCAATTACCAGTTTCGTCTTTCGTACTACTAACTCATGTTCAAATAATTCTGTACCTACTCTATAAAAGAGTACCTTACGTACAGTATATTCAATCTTCACTTCTGTCCGATCCGAAAAGATACAATTATTCAGGCATGCTATTTATTATCCGTTCAAGTGGTTTTGTCGAGGGTCGTGGAAAGGAGGGAAATCACGTGACAGTTAATTACTTAACGAGGCCTTTTTATTTAAGTTTTTTTAAACAGTTTTATAATATTACGTAGACGTCCAATTCCTAACAGAAATTAATGTTTTCAGAAAAGAGCTAAGACAGCCCAGCCACAAAGGGACGGGCAGAAGTGGGTGGGGGAAACCGGGATGCGACATAGGCAAACGGACGACAGTATCTGTACGAGAATATGATTCAATATTGAAAGCGAATATATTTCTGGAACGTACTATATTCACTAACTCAGTACTGTTTGTGTTTACTAAGACCGTAAGGCGACTTTGACTGTATACGCTTGGTTCTGTGTGGAGATCGGTTGCAAGTTCACTAGTAGAGGGGGTGGGAGTGAAGTACATTCAAAAACTCAGGTACAATAAAAATTGAAGTAAAAATAAAATTATGTCCCTGTATAATAATTATATTGTTGCGATCAGATTGTGAGATCAGCACAAGCCCTCTCCCATTCATTAACATGATAATGGGATTCAATGAGAGTGAAACATGTTCCGTCACTTTATACCAGGCAACCCAACCGGTGTGTCGCGCAGCCGCATGGAGTGTGCCGCGGAATTCTGGACCTGAAAAATAAATTCCATGCCATCCAGAAAGTCTCTTTACAACGCATTTTTATTTACAACGAAGCCTTTGGTACAGTACATTTTATTTTGAGACAGACTTCACCAATGAAACGTGAACACCTTCAACAATGCTCAGTTTAATTTTTCTGCCTGGCGATAATTGCAATGAAAGTTAACATCTGCAACAATGCTTTGTAATTCGTTTACTCTTCCCATTTAGTAAAAAACAGAGATTAGTATCGTCAGAACATATTGGTCAGTTTCAGTACATACATACATGAGCGGATGATAGTGCGACTATTTTATCAAAAATGCTTTATTTAGATTTTATCATGGACAAATTTTTAATTCCAAAAAGACAATCTGAATCAAGTTCTGAGTTAATGACAGCAGTGCTAATTCAAATAATGTGAGCGAAAATTCCTTTCAGGGTTCATAAAAATAGTGATGAATATTTACAATATGGTTTTACGTGATGTGGAGATGAATATAAACAAAGTTCCGAGTGTCTTATATGCGGAAATGTTTTGTAAAATCAGTCGATGGTGCCGAATAAACAATAAATTTATTTAGAACTGCCGTTTTCAAATTCATACTTGCGTCAATCAGCATTTTTCTTCCATGAAAATAGTGGAATCTAAAAACAGGAACAGACTGCTGTATCTTGAAGATGATTTACGTATTGGCCTGTCAATCATAGGGCCACGAATAGAGAAACTCTGTGCAACCCACCAAACGCAAACTTCACATTAATTTAAATAGGAGAGTTTTCAGAAACGAAAATAAAAATCTTTTATCGGACGTCCAGTATACAGGTTGGAATTGTTGACACACAGGCATTGTGCCGTTGTTTTTTCTAATGCCACTCAAATTGCTGTTTTTTTTTTGTAGAATTTTCGATTGCACGTTAACATCGACCTACCTACAATACTGGATGTCCGAACTACATAGAAGTTATCAGTGCTTTCTTTTCTGGCGGAATGCGCTGGAACGGCTTAGACCTTGAAAGTCTCGGTTGGACGAAAAGGAGGTTAAAAACTACAAAATTCCCGTTCGCTATAAAATATTCTACACGGAGTTCCACCACCCTTTTCTCTAGAAGAAGTCTATAATAATAATAATAATAATAATAATAATAATAATAATAATAATAATAATAATAATAATAATAATATAATAACAATATTATTATTATTATTATTTTATTATTATTATTGCTATTTGTGTGTCGCGATATCGTAGGCATTCTGTAAAGTGAGTTGCCAGTCAAAAAAGTTGAGAACCACTGCTTTATACGTATGTAAGTATGAATTTATTTGAAATATTTTTATTAAAACAATTTTGTCTCAATTTATCTGTTGAACACATCGCAGAAACCGGCACTGTATAGAAAGGATATACCATAGATAACAATCATTTACAAACCTAAAGGCAAGAGAGAGAATGGATTTGCTGGACAAAGATTGACATGAAAGACGAAACGAAAACGGAGCAGACATACTTAATCGATGTAAATATGTAGAAGAAAAAGAAGTTTTGGAATGGTCTTTACAACGATTACAAGATAATTATGCATAAGAAGTATCGAATTTCTACTTAATTTTTGTAACATGGTTCTACTTCTTTCTTTATTCAAATTAAGTTTTATTATTTTCTGGGCTGATCGTATAAATAACGTTTATCTGTCACGAAAATAATCGCGATTTATTGAGTTGTTTTTGATCATACACACGGTCGTCATCTGGAGAATAGGCCCGGGTTTGCATAGACCCAACATCACTTATTTTTATTATATGTATTATTATAACTTATTATTTGTATTACTCTCACACGAGTTCAAGTTTTCTGGAACACTATATTTGCAGCAAAGAAAAGAATTTCCTCTTCGGTCGTAACATGAAAGCAAGGGAATTACTGGATTTGTCTTGGTCTTAGGTGTAAACCTCAATGTACGTTAGCCTTTTGGCTTTCTATGCGGTCTTATATAGCTAAAGTTGTCAACCCAATTCTGCCCTTTTCACAATTCTTACGACCTTACGAGGGCTATAGAATTTTTGTGACAACATTGAACCCTTCCATATATTAAGTACTGTACATTTTCTCTTTCGGTACCAGATACATCTGCGTTCTCACAATTCTGCGTAGAAATCTATCCACGAAGTTCAAAAGTTGGGGGCCAGAAATAACGAGTACCTTTTTTTCGTGGAGCCCTTCCATTTGAAGAGAGTTTTCGTTCACGTGCCACAAACCTACTACACGGAACTTTTTACCCTATGAATTTTCACCGCTCTTAAAATGCCATTATTCTTAGCCGAGCTATAAATCATGTCGAATGTAGTGACGGTTGAAACAACCGTTTAAACATCTGTACCTGTACGACGATGATAGACCCACAGTTACATTCATGTTATATACTTCATGGACTAATCAATGCCATATAAATGGCACGTACAGGCTTAGAAAAAAATGTTGTCACACAGTTACTTTGTCTCAGAAAGGAGGCAGTGCGAATAATCAGACATACAACGAAACAAAACTAATTTGATTACCTCAACGTTCCTCCTCTTGTGAACCAAGTCGCACGTCCTCTGATCATACGCACTGCATCTTTTCAGAGACTTATAAAGTATGTGTGCGACAAAACTTTTTTCTAAGACTGTACTTTTATTGTACATTTTACACAGCAACTAATAAATCTGCCTATTTACGTAACCTTGTGAAGATAAATTGTGTGCAGCCACTGTCTAACAAATGTGTTTCTCCTCGAAAATCCATAAACCTGTCATCATTTTAACAGGTACGACAAAATGATCGTATCTGTTAAAAAAAAAAAAACGCAAAGATTTCTTTTCTTGTAAAGCTGCTTCCTTTTACGATGAGAAAAAATAGTCCGAACCAGAGAGGAATTATTGAACTTTAAATGGAAGTCTGCTCTATTCTAAACGAGTATTAATTCATTAACCACGTTATTTCTTCGCTTCATCAAGTATTTATTCACTTCTGGTTAATTTGAAGAAATAATCCGTTCAAAGTTTACGTAAATACGCGACTATAATTATCTATGTTTATAATCCTTCATAATGTCTACGTGGAAAATCTTTTGATATCATTGTTCTCATATACAGTGTGATTCAAAACCCCTGCGACAAACTCTGAGGGGTGATAGATCTAACAATAAGGAACCCTTTTTGTTAAACAGTCTATGTCTTTTGACGCGTCGTTTCGAAGTTACCGTTGAAAATGTTTTTTGCGCGGGCGTAGTCCTATGTCAATGTATGCGAATGTGTGCACCCCTGTTTGTTTGTTGAGATGTTTGTAAGAGATGAGAAGGGTTGTTGTTTGTTTACGTTTAATGTTCAATACATTTTCCTTTCAGTTCAGTCTAATCCTCAATTGAGAATGGATGTCTACACTTTTCCCTAGTTAGCCGACATGGAAATGTGTTACGGGGAAACTCGCGGAAAAGGGAGAAGAACTCTCCACATGTACCAACAACAGTTTCAAAACAGAAATCACCCTCACCACACGATGTTTGTTCGACTTTATCAACGCCTTCAGGCTCATTCACAATAAATTAAACCTAACGTAAGCGTTAACTTAACGTTACAGTAAAATCAAGAAGTCATACCATCATTCACGATGGGAACATAAACATAACAGCAAACATACTTGGTAACCATGGAAACATATCAACGACGACATTTCCTCATATTCTGTCGTATACTTCAGAGCTCCACGATTGTGTTCTGTTTGCAAATCACGTAAGCAAAAGCATGAAAGTTTGGAGTTTGCAAACTTTCATGTTAACGTCTTACGGTAATGTTTATGTCAATGCTTATGTGAATCATTGTGAATGATCCCATTTAGTAGCCTGTGCGCAAACTTCTGTGATTATACGATGAAAGAGTAATGGAACGGAGAAAAATTCTCTCCGGCGCCGGGATTTGAACCCGGGTTTTCAGCTCTACGTGCTGATGCTTCATCCACTAAACCACACCGAATACCACCCCGGCGTCGGACAGAATCGTCTCAAATTAAGCTCCAACTCTTGGGTTCCCTTTAGTGGCCGCCCTCTGCACTACGTCATAGATGTCTATGAACGTAGGACCGAAGTCCCCACATGTGTTGAGGTGCATTCGATATGAGTGACTAGTTGGCCGGTGTCCGACGGAATAAGCGCCGTCTTAAATCACGAAGTGATTTACGCATATCATATATATTATTTTAATGTACCGAAGTACATATGTTATTTCCATGCAGATATTCTGCGTCATCATACGATGAAAGAGTAATGGAACGGAGAAAAATTCTCTCCGGCGCCGGGATTTGAACCCGGGTTTTCAGCTCTACGTGCTGATGCTTTATCCACTAAGCCACACCGGATACCGCCCCGGCGTCGGACAGAATCGTCTCAAATTATTCCGTCGGACCCCGGCCAACTAGTCACTCATATCGAGTGCATCTCAGCACGTGTGGACTTCGGTCCTATGTTCATAGACATCTATGACGTAGTGCAGAGGGCGGCCACTAGAGGGAACCCAATAGTTGGAGCTGAATTTGAGACGATTCTGTCCGACGCCGGGGTGGTATCCGGTGTGGCTTGGTGGATAAAGCATCAGCACGTAGAGCTGAAAACCCGGGTTCAAATCCCGGCGCCAGAGAGAATTTTTCTCCGTTCCATTACTCTTTCATCGCATGATGACGCAGAATATCTGCATGGAAATGTCATATGTACTTCGGTACATTAAAATAATATATTCTGTGATTATGTTACTGTTATGTTTAATTTTCATTGTGAATGGGCCTTTCGAGACGATGCGTCTCTTTGTCCCCGGCGCATTGGTGGAAGACCGCGTAGACCAGCGATGTCAGACAGGGACTAAACGGAGCGGAGCGCTACACTAGACTGGTTGCGTGCTCCGATGTTTCCACAGACATAAGCAAGTTCATGCTCCGATCTAGCTCCATAACCGGTATTGGAGCGTACAAGTCAGACACCACTGGCGTAGACGTCCATTCTCAATTGATGATTAGACTGAACTGAAAGGAAAAGGTATTGAACATTAAACGTAAACAAACAACAACCCTTCTCGTCTCTTACAAACATCTCAACAAACAAATAAACAAACAAACAGGAGTGCACACATTCGCATACCTTGACGTACGCCCGCGCAAAAACATTTTCAACGGTAACTTCGAAACGACGCGTCAAAAGACATAGGTTGTTTAACAAAAAGGGTTTCTTATTGCTAGATCTATCATCCCTCAGAGTTTGTCGCAGAGGTTTTGAATCACCCTGTAGCCTATATGAGAATATCTAGGATATTGTATGCGTGAAAAATATACTGCGCTCATTTTATTTCCATACTGCTAAGGGATACCAGCTGTTTCGAGAGTACTTGGTGTTACGCAATGCTGACAAAGATCAGGAACGCATATAACAATAACACGGGATAAATACAAGATAACTGGTTTCAACCATTTTCCATGCTTAACCCGGGACTAATTCTGTTTCAGCAATGCGATGTTCACTGTATACGCTGTCTGTGACATTGAGAGAGTGGCACGTGGTGGGCGGATGTAGGTCTAGTGTGCAAGTACGTACAACATGCAATGATGGAGTCGTCAACCTACTGTAAAATCTGTAGTGCAAACCCACACAAGTATAGACGATAGGTTTACGAAATGGAGGCTATTATTAGTTACTGCAGACACACAAAGATTCAAGAACTCATACATACATACATGCATGCATGCATACATACATACATACATGCATGCATACATACATACATACATACATACATATATACATACTGTACATACATACATACATACATACATACATACATACATACATACATACATACATACTGTACGTACGTACATACATACAGTACATACATACTGTACATACATACATACATGCATACATGCATACATACATACATACATACATACATACATACATACATACATACATACATACATACATACATACATACATACATACATACATACTGTACATGCATGCATAGGCCAACATACATACATACATACATACATACATACATACATACATACATACATACATACATACATACATACATACATACTGTACAGAACAATAAAATAATAAGTGTTCCAAAAACAATTGTATTCTATAAATGGCGTCACAAACGTATGTATTTATTATATGATCCCAATTGTAAATATCAAATTGTACATTTTGTAATGGTTGCATGTAATGTTACTACTGTACCGGGGCATGCATATGTATCCTCAATAAAATAAAAAAATACATACATACATACATACATACATACATACATACATACATACATACATACATACATACATACATACATACTGTACATACATACATACATACTGTACATGCATGCATAGGCCAACATACATACATACATACATACATACATACATACATACATACATACATACATACATACATACATACATACATACATACATACATACTGTACAGAACAATAAAATAATAAGTGTTCCAAAAACAATTGTATTCTATAAATGGCGTCACAAACGTATGTATTTATTATATGATTCCAATTGTAAATATCAAATTGTACATTTTGTAATGGTTGCATGTAATGTTACTACTGTAACGGGGCATGCATATGTATTCTCAATAAAATAAAAAAAATACATACATACATACATACATACACACATACATACACATACATACACACATACATACATACTGTACATACATACATACTGTACATGCATGCATAGGCCTACATACATACATACATACATAAATACATACATACATACATACATACATACATACATAAATACATACATACATACATACATACATACATACATACATACATACATACATACATACATACATACATACATACATACATACATACATACATACATACATACATACATACATACATACATACATCGGTGAACCGTAATGTTATTAATTTCAGAACGTTATTCTTTGATATACTGTATTACAAACAAAAAAGCTTAATACAATGATGCTGAAACTGATGAGAAAGAGGAAAAGGGAATTGGCTGTGTCACTGGTTGAGAAGAAACTGCATACTGAAGGATGCACTGGAAGGAATGGTGAACGGGAGAAGAGTTCGTTGCAGAAGAAGTTATCAGATGATAGACGACATTAAGTTATATGGATCATATGCGGAGACAAAAAGGAAGACAGAAAATAGGAAAGACTGGAGAATGCTGGGTTTGCAGAGAAAGACCTCCCTTGGGCAGAACACAATGAATGAACCAATTCATTGCGCGTTTTGGAAAAGTAATTGATTTAATTCCCAATATGTTCAATCAATTTAAGAGAACACTGCAGGCTATTATGATAACAAATGATTGAAAGAATTTTAGTTTTGTTCTTTAAATGTGCAGAAGTTTGACCAGAAAAATGTAACATTTGAATTTTTTTTTCAAAACGAAAAGTTACATTTGTCCGGATCAAATTTCTGCACATTTTTAAGGACAAAACTAAAATTCTTTCAATCATTTACTATCATAATACACTGCTGTCTTAAATTGACTGAGCATATTGGAAATTAAACCAATGCCTTTCCCAAAACACGCTATGAAATGTTTCATATAAAACAATTAATTATTATCTCGAAAAGGAAGCAAAAACGAGCAAAATTGTATTTAACTTTTTTGTTTGAAATATCTCAAAGAATAAACCCTAAATTAAAAACATTACATGCTTACATACGTACATACATACACATATGCATACGTGCGTGCATACAAGCCTACAGAGTGTCCCATTTATCTTGTGCACCTATTATAACTTTTTTGTTTGGCTAGATATTAGAATTTTTGTTTATGAGCGTTATGTTAGAACGAGGGTCTAACATGAGTGTGGAGATTTGGTGCATGTAAATACATTATGGTACAAGATACACGTGACGTCATCAAGTTTTGAAATAGCACTACATACTTTAATCATGTTACATTGATTACACACATTAAGACGAGTTCAAAAATGTATCTTGTACCATAATGTAGTTACATGCACCAAATCTCTACGCTCATGTTAGGCCCTCATTCTAACATAACTCTCAAAAACAAAAATTCCAATACATATCCAAGCAAAAAAAGTTATAATAGCTGCACAAGATAAATGGGACACTCTGTATATGATTAACTTCTCTAATAGGGGGGAGCTGATGAGGGAAATATGAAGTGGAGTAAGAAATGTAAGAGAAGGAGGAAAAATTAATACAGAAAAAAGAACAGAAGAAGAGCCAGAAAGAGGAATAAAAGGAGTGAAATGATGAGATGGAAATCAGGAGAATAAATTAAGAGTGGAGAAAAGGGATAAGCAATTAAAGGAGAGTGAGAGGAAGGAGACAAAAGAAAAGCAATGATGATGAATTGAGGAGGATATGAAGAAGCAACGAGATAGGATAAGGAGGTGGAAGAGGAAGACATGGAGGAGTAAGATAAAAGGTGAATGAAGGAGAAGAGAGACGTAAGTTGGAAATGAGGGTAGAAGCACAGCCTAGTATATACAGTTACGAAGCTCAATACGTAGTAAATACGCATCCATAGATAGTTGTTAACCACTAGGATCGCTAATATCGCCTCATTACAGACAATGCGAAATAGTACCTGCACAGTCTATTGTTCCTAGCAACCTCACAACTCAAGCTTCGTGACTGTATATACTAGACTGGTAGAATCAATAGATAGATATTTATTATATTATGGATCACAGACAAAGTACATACAAGTAATCAATTGAACCCTTACCTTACACACTTTATAATAATTTTTTACACAAAGATATAGTATTATTTAAATACAATTTCTACAATTTACATATTTAATAAACAGTTTTTTTTGTTTTATGTATGTATGTATTTATTCACACTGCAATGGGTATATACCCGGTGGCAATGGTAACTAATTACACTCAATAATGACAATAATAAACTTATTAATTAAAAATACAATTAATAATAATACTAATAATGAATACTAATAATAATAATAATAATAACAATAATAACAACAACAACAACAACAGGGAATATACTAAATTAAATGAAACGATCACTTAAAATAACATTTGAAATATTCTAATTTGTATCTTAAAACTAAGATCGAACTAAAACCCACGAGTATATGTTCATATCTGCACAAGTACCTTTCAACATTACACTCATTTCGCTGTCAACTCACTCACTGCACTGGAACTACGACACATTTCACTGATTCTATCCTGATTTCACTAACACTTCAAAAACATTTCACTGTTCAAATTCTTTGCACTGCCACTATAAAGTACAAGCTTCACTGACAGGAACACGTTTCACTTACACAGGACACTTCACTGACACGACATACTTCTTCACTGATACAACACACTTCACTGACACAACATAATTCTTCACTGATACAACACTTCAATAACAACATATCATTTACACCCTTTAAATACTGTGTATAATTACCGTCTATTAGTAAGGTCCTTAAGCCTATTTTTAAATGCAATTTTTGGTTGTTAGTAAAGCCTTTAGTAAGTCTGCAGGTAAAGCATTCCAGTCCCTGATAGTACGATTGAGAAAAGAAAACTTTCCAGTGTCCGTCCTCTGCCTTCTTTCCCTCAATTTATATGAGTGGTCGTTCCTTGAAGAGTAATTTGGCGGCTGCAACCTATTTTTTATTTCTCTCCAGGCAGGCTGACCTCTGTATGCACTTGCTTTTAGTTTTGTGCAAGACTCAACTCATTCTAGCATGTAGTTACAATCAGTATTTGTTCACCTTCCTATTTATTTATTTATTTATTTATTTATTTATTTATTTATTTATTTATTTATTTATTTATTTATTTATTTATTTATTTATTTATTTATTTATTTATTTATTTATTTATTTATTTTTTATTTATTTATTTATTTATTTATTTATTTTCGTTTATTTCATTCAATTCCATTTCATTTATTCATTCCATTCTAATTGTTTAGTCAAAAAAGATATAAACCTAATTGCTTTGCAATTTTGTGTTATTATTCATCAGTTTTTTTTATAGCTATTTCTTTATTTATTTGTAGGAACTTTTCATTTATAAATTTCATCCGTATATCTTTTGTATTTTGACATTCAAGAACAATGTGAATGCCATCTTCTCTCCGTCCACATAATGGGCACGTGCCTTGAGGTATATTGCCTCTATTACTTCTTAATTTCCAAATCCCCAGTCTGAGCCAGGCTAGTCCAAATCTTTCTTTCATATTCATATTTTCTATATATGTACTCCTTCCCCATATTTTTTTATATTCATTAAAAAATATTAGGCATCGCATTTCATTGTTACTACTAAAATCATTATGCCTAGTTATATTTTTACATCTTGATTTAATTAGATTTAGGCTTGCTGACATATTTTTTGTAGCTAAGCTATTTCATAACCACCCTAGCCCAATATTAAAGATGTTATTTTTAATATTCACGATTGCTTTATTTGTCGTATTAGCAATTTGATTTAATAAATATTGTTTCATAAACTTATTTTGGTCGCTTTGGATTTTTTTAATGAAGTATTTTGTGTTTCTAACTAGGATTGTACTCATGATATTGTCCATTCTCATTTAAGTAGAATCAATGAAAGAAAGAGAAGAAGAGAAAAGAGCTAGAGATGAATGAAGGCTATGAGAAGCGGAAGGAGAAGTCAGAGTTAACAGAGAAGCAATAGGAGATCAGAAGGAAGGAAGAAAATGAATAAAAAAATAGAGAGATCAGATGAGGAAGATGGTTTGAAGTGATAAGAGACGGAACACAGAAGAGAAGAAGAAGAAAAACAACAGTACTAGGAGAAGACAGAAAATGGGGACGAATGAATGATTTTTCAGATCAGCGTTCTGTTCATACAGCTAACATTGATTTTATCTTCATTCGTCCTGAAATTTCACGTGCATTAAATTCGTCACTCCTGATACGTAACGTCTTTACATAGACAAAGACAAACAATCCACAAAAACAAGACAGTATCGACGAAGTGGCATAATACTGTTTCATATTTTTCCTCCTCGTCTATATTTAGGTATCTCGATCAGGTGAACGGCCCACATCTGCCCCCATAGGTAATGTAGGTAGGGTTTGCATAAGTAGCAGGCGTTTCAGGAATTGATGGAGATGCAGAGCAGAGATGCTAATGAGTGACACACTAACTGCACCGCGTCGTCGGAGTGTGCGCGTGCGCATTTATACAGTTCGTGACCTTCAGTGACGTTACATGAAAATATATACTCGACTGCGAACTCTGGATGATGTCTGGGCTCTGTGTATTGTTTTGAAACTCGAATTTCATGCGGGAACACATGCTCAAAGAAAAAAATATTGGCATGATCAGGCATAGGGCTAGAGAGGATGAAGCAATCTTAAAATGTTACATTTGTGTGGATAAAATTTCTGCACGAAACTAAAATTATTTCAATAATGTATTATCATAATACAGTAGAACCTCTATTATCCGTGGTAATGAAGGGGATGAACTGAACGGTTAATCGAAGAGATCGGATAATCCGTACCATGAAAGAGTTTGTAATTTCCTCCATTGTCTTGTATTTAACTCGCTATGTAGTGGAGCAGAAGTTCACTAATTTAAATCTGGTTGTCAACGACGGGTTTTTAAAGGACAAGGAAGCCCTTTGTAATGACTGTCTCAGGAAAGATAGGAATATAGGAGGTCTCATGTTGTAGATTTACATACTTTTTTACTCTTTATCCTTGTTTTTTTTATTAAATCGCGCAGTTGTAACTCCAATCTCGTATTCTGATGCGAGATGAGCCACAGTTTCTCTTTCTCAAACCATTCAATTATCTCCATTTTTTTTCGATACTTAGCACAACACGTTTTCTGTTAACATCCGTGGAAGACATTTTATATACAAGTTATATTATAGAACGGCAATTCGAACAGTAGATAATTCTGTGTAAGGGGTTGTAATAAAACACTACAGCAAAAACATAATATGTAGAACCACACCTGTGGAGTAACGGTTAGCGCGTCTAGTCGCGAAACCAGGTGGCCCGGGTTCGATTCTCGGACTCATCTCACCGGCATTATCACCTTCATCTCATTCAGACGCTAAATAACCTAAGCTGTTAATAAAGCGTGGTAAAATAACCTGTATAGTAGTCTAGTATATACACTCACGAAGCTTGAGTTGTGAGGGTACTAGGAACAACAGACTGTGTCGGCACTATTTCCTATTTCAGTAATGAGGCGGTAGTAGCGATCCTAGTGGTTAGCAACTATCTATGGATACATATTCCCTACGTATTGAGCTTCGTGACTGTATATGCTAGACTGTGCTACTAATATAAGTACAAAACAGTACTTTAAACTTTATATAAGTTATTTATTTCTGAAAAAAAAAAGCGCGAGATATAGACAGTCGGATAATCGGGTTTCTACTGTATACTGCTCTCTTAAATTGACTGACAAGCAAACGTTCTGATGGGGGGCAGATAAAAAAGTTTTTTTTTCTTCCACCATGTTAATAATGTCAAAAGAAGTACTTATACAAATTTTGGCCACGCGACCGCAATTAAAAGGGCCATAAAAATAAGTCCTCCAGGGGCCGTTAACATAAAGAACACAATTTCATTGGACAAATTTATTGGAACAGACACAGTAAATTTTTGAGCTATTTTTCAAGATATTTTCCACCGGAATTGAGACATTTCTCGTATCATGGGATCGACAGAGAGAGGTGCAGACGCAGTCAAACGCTGGTTCCGATGTCAGGCGGCTGACATCTACGACACAAAAATTGATCCCATGGTATAACAAATGTCTCAATTCCAGTGGGGAATATGTTGATAATTAGCGCAACAAATGCTGTATCTGTTTCAATAAATATTTCCATGCAATCGTGCTTTTTTTATAAACGGCCCCAGAGAAAATCACTTTCTGGACGGCCTCATAATTGCGGTCGAGTAGCCAAAATTTGTATAAGCACTACTTTTGACATTATTAATATCGTGTAAGAAAAAAATTTAACTTTTTTATCTGCCCCCATCAGAACGTTTGCTTGTGAGCATATTGGGAATTCAATCAATGACTTTCCCAAAACACGCTATGAACTGTTTCATATAAGCCATTTTTATCTCCTTAAGGAAGTAAGAAAGAGCAAAATTTTATTATACTTTTTTTATTTCAAATATCTCAAAGAATAACACTTTGAAGTCACTGACATTACTTAAAGTCCAGCCTGTATATATCTACCAGAGTAGCTCAGACGCCTGAGGCGTTTCCCTGCCGATCCGGAGTTGCACTCGGGCGCGGGTTCGATCACCGTTTGGGCTGATTATCTAGATGGGTTTTCCCCAACCGTAAGGCGAATGTCAGGTAATCTATGGCGAATCCTTGGCCTCATCTCGCCAAATGCCATCTCGCTGTCACCAATCCTATCGACGTTAAATAAACTAGTAGTTACTACAGCGTCGTTGAATAACCAAGTAAAAAAAAAAATATATTTTTTTGGTTCTGCAGCTATGAATAGTTAAATAGTATTTTGGAATCTTCGTTTTATTGACTTATTTTAAGAGTTTCGTGTAGTTAAATACAAGTTTACATCACCAGCCGAGCGAATTCTATTTCCACATGCTTCAGTAGAGGTGAACGATCATCAATCCAGTACGGTACGATGAACCCCCCCTCCCCTAATCGTTATTTGTGGCTTACGAAGCCAGATTTCGTTACTCACAATATCACTCGCCTCACTCTATATGTCTGCTTCGCCGACAAGAAATTCCATGATGACCAGGTCGGGAATCGAACTCGAGCCGTCTGGATGGAAGACCAACGTGCTAGAGATGAGCCATAGACTCGGCACAACCAGTTTCTATTGAGAGGATACTCTAGTAACTTTAAAAAAATTGTTCATATTTTTTTTTCAGATTTAAACCAAATTTTCACAGTATTTGACATTGTATTGAAATTTTCAGTATTTGAAATTAATTGATTTTCTAATTTTTGAATAATAGTAGTATTTTTGGGCGTCCTATATTTTAAGTAAAAATTAATTCTAAGTGTATCAGATTTTAATATGTGCTTCAGAATAGTTAGAGAAATAACCTCTAGTATCATTTGGCCTATATGTTTTTTTTTTTTTTAGTTTAGTATTTAGTATTAGTATTTAGTATTTATTTATTTAACCTGGTAGAGATAAGGCCATCAGGCCTTCTCTGTCCCTGTACCAGGGGATTACAACTATAATATGAACAATAAAATGACAATTAATATTAAATTTACAATTACAATAAAAATTAAAGTACGACAAGATTACCTGATTAATGAAGGCTAGACAATTTATCATAGAAATTAAGAACAAAGAATATTTTTGTATTTACTGAATTACAAATTAAACCTAGAATAACAAGATTCTATAGTGATGAAATTACCATATATTGAGATATTTTATGATAGATTAAGAGAACTATTTACAAGGAACCATGTCTGAACGAGTCTCAATTACTGACCAAGTGCCTAGTAAGTTTGCGTTTGAATTCAATTCCCTGATGCTAGCAGGTAACGAATTCCAGAGTCTTGGCTGGGCTATTGTGAAAGAGGATGAGTATGAGGAGGTGCGATGGGATGGTATTGTTAGTATTGTTTCATGGCGAGAGGTTAGGTTAGGTTAGGTCAGGGTGGCTACCGGGTTAGGAAGACCCTTTGCACGTGTGCCATACTGA
This sequence comes from Periplaneta americana, assembly GCF_040183065.1. NCBI lineage: Eukaryota > Metazoa > Arthropoda > Insecta > Blattodea > Blattidae > Periplaneta > Periplaneta americana. Next base: position 151,735,568 of record NC_091123.1, read on the forward strand.
GGCCTATTGTGCACCCCGAATATCATGGGATGAATGAGGAAGAGGGTGTACCAGTCCACCGGCCGCATGTGATCCCTCACCCGCTTACCCAATGGGGCCTCCTACCCTCCCCCGCTCTAAGTTCACACCGCCAAGATGACCAAGCAGCACAGGATCCATTCCAACGGTCCTTCCAAGGTGTCGAAGAGCCCTTGGAAGTGATTTTAAGGAATGAATCCTGGCAGAAATATTGTGAAAGGCTGGGAACCCAGGAACTGTTGCGGAGAGGACGCCCGTTCCCGCAAGCGGATGAAGACATGCGTCTGGACCTGAATATGTCTCTTGAATGAGATGAGGAATATGAATGATATGGCATGATCTCTAAATTCTTTTTCTACACGGGACGGGAAGGGAAAATGGACCGTGGTAATGAAAATTCCAACGAGTCATTTACCTAAGTAATTGTGGAAAAGCACGGAAAACAGGTTGGTCGGTCCGGGAATCGAACCACGGACATCCCGAATGCGAGTCTTATGCGGAACGCTCGGTTAAGTTTAGTAATTTATTGCTTTCAAAATTTACAATTGAAATGTTTTTCATTTGACAACAATAAAAGTAACTATTATTCGAAGCATAAACAAATATACATCTTGATTACACAACTTTTAACACTATATCACACGAATTATATACATATATTATATGTCTCTCGCGTGTTAAATTTTACCTACCTGGTTAACATGTTTCAGCCTGTTACAGTGCATGAAACGTGTTAACCAGGTACGGTAAAACTTAACACGAGAAAGGCATATAGGCGTAATACATATTCCGTATAAACAAATTTATACAAAATAGATATTTGGAACTGGTCTAGGGCATGGTGCCTATATACGTGCAAAATTTAATTAAGATTGAAAAATATATACTATAAAAATATAGGGTCAGAAAAAAAACGGTAAATGGAAATTTATTTTCTTCGTATTGTCCACACATACATTATAAATATAGTTTGACAACTTCAAGTGAAACCCCGTAAAACACGCCAACTTCTGGAATCTCTCTCTTTCTTTCTTCTCTCTCCCTCGCTCCTCGTCATTCAGTCACCAATCACCACGTAAATATCTGAGAGCGTGTGTGTGGGCATCGCGACCAATAGAAGAACCACTCTCCAGTATTACCACAATAACGGATTCTTCATTTTTGCCTCGACTGTCGGCTAGGAAGGTTCCATTACGCTAGCATTGCAGGCAACTAGTCAACCTTTTAATGCTTTTGTTAGCAGGTTTGACAAACTGTGAGTGGACCTGCAAGTACATAGTGCATAGTGCTCTCTCCCTTCCCCCCGTGCTTTCTCACTTGCTCCTCCCCAAAACGGCCAGCGCTCACGTAGTAACTCGGTCAGGGTTTCAATTCGATTTGTCAATCTATAGGCCTACATCTTTTACACAAATTTAGAAGCAGAATTGAACAAATTCCTTTGGCAGGATTAAAGTGCACATAGTAATGTTGTTTTTAAGTGGAGGAAAAAAAATCCCTGAAATATTTACATTTTTTTCGCCAGAGTGTCTTCAGTTTCTTCCCGGAAGTCCAACCAGGATTCCTATGTTTGTAGCCAAATATTAACATTTGAATTTAGTGACTTCCTAGGCTATTGTATATGCAGTTAAGCACTGTCCAAATTTCACGAGAGAATACCTGCGAGGGGGGGGTATGGTGCTTGCGGGGTGAAAGGAGAGGGTCACTCCTCTGAAGGAGCAGGTGGATGGAGATTTTTTTTTTTTTTTTAATTTAGACCGGTCAGAGGCCGTTTATCAAAGTTATCTTTGTTTTCTGTTTTTCTTTTTTTCTACTTACACTAATACAAACACAACACCCATGCCCGAGGCGGAACTCGAACCCACAATCCTTCGGACCAAGCGATAGAGACATGCCGTTCCCCTACCGCTTGAGCCATCCGGGCCGGCTAACGGATCAGAGGTCTGCATCGGACGTTTTCGCTCGAGCGCCAAGTAGTTCATAGCATAATCCGATAGGTAGCCCACATTCATGATGGGTAAAACTGTCACGAGCGATATATCCTCGAACGGTATAAGCCGAGCGTTAGACATTCGTTCTTGTTACAGTGATGAACTGTGTAGTAACATCATAGATGTTTATCATTTCAAAACTTTGCAGTGTGTAACTAACCTCTCCATAGAACAACTACAAAACTTGCTTTAAAATGTAATATAAATGTTGTAGGTAAATGTTTTTTTTTTCCTACACAGGAGTGATTTTGTTTTTGCCACATCTGATAGATGTTATTGGATATAAATGTAATTATTATAAACGGAGAACACAATCACGATAATGCAAGAACTGTATCAAGTTTTCTAATAATAATAATAATAATAATAATAATAATAATAATAATAATAATAATAATATCTAATAATTAGTGTATCACTCTTTGCGTCTGTAACAGTTGTGCAGCATGATTATTCGTTTTATTATATTTTCTGTGACGTTATCTCTGTAGTAATATTGTTATTAATCTACTGCTATATCAATAATATTTTGTAAAACGTTTTTACATTGTCGCAGTATATAAGCGGAACACTATGTCTGGACCTATCATATTATATATTTGGTAAATCAAATATTGAATAATTATTAATTAGCGATAATAACTGTATATCGAAATTGTTCATACTATTTTATTTATAACTTCATGTTCCTGTTTTGGTACGTTCCATTGACTGTTCCATTAAACGTTTGTCATAAACGAAGAAAATAAAGCCTTATTTTTACCTTGTGAGCAAAACATATCTGTATCTTATCTGTCGCCTTCCATACAAGATAAGACATGTCGGTGAGATGACCTTGTACTGTGCTTCTATTTATTACAAGCGTATCACGACTGATCGTATCTCACTCGAGGATGCGACACTCGACCGAGTTCAAGCGAGCGATTTAACTCCAATGCAGCACTCTGATGGGGATGGTGTCATTGGCCGACTGGGACAAACAACGCTTAGTCATTGGCCAGTCGGTCCTGTGTTGGGGTGAGTTGTAAGAGTGGGGAAAAAAAACTCACATTCCTTGTTCAGATCTTCTTCTGAAGTGAGGAGTTATACCTGGTAAGGTTTATCTTGTCTCAGTAGCAATAAAACAAAGTCCCTTCAAATGAGGGTGGAGATTATAAGAGGGTTGTAAATTTTCAGGATTCCTTTCAAAACCTTGTTATTGTACAGGCTGCCGGAACTCAGTTTCTTGAAAGACAAGCTCAGTGACGGAACTACACAGTACGAAGAGAGATATTTTGTAATTTTATTTTGCGCTACAGAATGTATCAACTAGTCCCTTCCGCCACTGGATGGATGGACGGCATCGCTCCACTCCCCCCATCACCATAACAACACAGACGAAGTAAGACATATCTCCTTTCTTTCTCTTTTCACAGTGAGACAAGATACATCACACAGACTTTAGTAACAATCTCATTTCTGTATGGTTTTTAGTTGGAATACCCTCTGTGTCGCAACTCACAGTAATCCAAGACCTGAACTTGACGGGGATGTAGAGTAAAGTTCGGATGAATCAGGAAGGCCGTGCTGTGGCCTGCCTCCCTCGCGGATGCACTTGGACGGCGCGGGCATTCGGCCAGTCCTCGATACTGAATAATCAGACCACGTCAGGATTGTGGGCGGCCAGGCCCTTCGCCAGCTAATTAATCTGCCCACCGGTCCTTGCGACACCGCCACTCTGTCCGCCCTTACTTCACAATTACGTTTACGTCGAAAACAGAGGGAAGTGCTGGCCGACAGCTGAATGGCCTTCCTGTGATAGGGATTCGGATTCAAGTCCCGACGAGTTCAAGCAAGAATTCGACTAAATTTTAAAATAAATTAACACCTGGCTCCAAAATCAGCGGGTTCGTTTGACGTTTCCCTTGTAAAAAAAAAACGATTTTTATGTCCTCCCCATGCGGTGGCGTACGCAGAATTTTGTCAAGAGGGCAAGGAAGGTCATTATTAAAATTGGAGAGTCCACTGCAAGAATGATGGATGTCATTTGGAACATTTTGCAGGAGAAACAATTAAGAGTATGAAATGCTTAGCACTCAAAGCTTAACTGTGATTTTTCGATCATTACTGGACAATGACTATCAGTGTTAATGCCATATGACTCTCTATGCACATTCTATATGTCTTAAGCTATGCATTGACAGTCTTGGTTCATTTTCGACAACAAAGTGACATCCATCATTCTTGCAGTGGTCTCTTCAATTGTTTACAATTTACATTGTCGATATTTTAAATGTTGTATTATTATTATTATTATTATTATTATTATTATTACTACTACTACTACTACTACTACTACTACTACTACTACTACTACTACTACTACTACTACTACTACTACTACTACTATTATTGAGAGAGGAACATAGATTAAAGGTGTTTGAGAATAAGGTTCTTAGGAAAATATTTGGGGCTAAGAGGGATGAAGTTACAGGAGAATGGAGAATGTTACACAACGCAGAACTGCACGCATTGTATTCTGCACCAGACATAATTAGAAACATTAAATCTAGAGATGGGCAGGGCATGTAGCGCGTATGGGGGAAACCCATTATTATTATTATTATTATTATTATTATTATTATTATTATTATTATTATTATTATTTGGGAGACCGAAGGGGAAAAGACCTTTGGGGAGGCCGAGACGTAGGTGGGAGGATAATATTAAAATGGATTTGAGGGAGTGGGATATGATGATCGAGACTGGATTAATCTTGCACAGATGACAGGCTTATGTGAGGGCGGCAATGAACATGCGGGTTCCTTAAAAGCCATTTGTAAGTAACTAAGTATTATTATTATTATTATTATTATTATTATTATTATTATTATTATTATTACTATTATTATTACTATTAGGGCTATTATTGATAGAGGAACAGAGATTAAGGGTGTTTGAGAATAAGGTTCTTAGGAAAATATCTGGGGCTAAAAGGGATGAAGTTACAGGAGAATGGAGAAAGTTACACAACGCAGAGCTGCACGCATTATATTCTTCACCTGACATAATTAGGAACATTAAATCCAGACGTTTGAGATGGGCAGGACGTGTAGCACGTATGGGGGAAACCAGAAACGCATATAGTGTGTTAGTTGGGAGACAAGAGGGGAAAAAGACCTTTGGGAAAGCCGAGACGTACATGGGAGGATAATATTAAAATGGATTTGAGGGAGGTGAGATATAATGACAGAGACTGGATTAATCTTGCTCAGGATAGAGACCGATGGCGGGCTTACGTGAACGCGGCAATGAACCTGCGGGTTCCTTAAAAGCCATTTGTAAGTATTATTATTATTATTATTGTTATTATTATTATTATTATTATTGCTATTATTATAAATGTAGGATACCGTCTTTCATATGAAAAAGAAAAGGATATCGATTCTAAAATAACTAATTTTGTGAAAGTTATCAGCATTATCAATTCAATTTTCAAACCTATTTTAGTACAGAAACATACACGATTAAAAACCTACATCATTTTAGCACGACCTATTTTAGTCTATGGATCAGAAGCCTGGACTTTGACAAAAAAAAGAGATGTTCAACGTATAACTACCAACGAAATTAAATTCTTGAGAAAAACAGCACGATACACACTTTGGGATGGGAAAAGAAATACAGAAATTTTGGAAGAATTGAACGTCCAACCTATAGTAAATTTTCTTCAAATCTATAGAGTTAATTGGAAACAGCATGTCGAGAGAATGCCAACAGAAAAATGGCCAAAGGCATTACAGTACATTACATTACCACCCTTCTAGACAACGATCTATTGGAAGACCATTAAAAAGATGGCATGTGACCATTGAGACCGCAACAGACCACTAGGTGTAGTGCTTGAATTGGATGATGATGATGATTATTATTATTATTATTATTATTATTATTATTATTATTATTATTATTATTATTATAAAAATATCAACTGCCAAATGCACAAACGTTGAACGAACGTTTCATAATAAAGTCAGAACTCAAATTAACAAGCGGGTGAATATGGCTCTTAAAATGAGTTTAAAATCGAAAATACACAATATATAATATCTGCACTGCAGAACTGTCAAAACAACCTTTTCAATTTGTTTCATAACAAGTTAAATTTCATAATGTGTCGGCTTCATTTTACTACAAGGTCGGTACTAGGCGGTAGATCTCTCTATAATAAAGACAGCATTGTAATAATTCGAATGGGATTATATTGAAGGAGAGGTAGGAAGACTGAGCCTTACGTCGATGTAGATTTTGTTACTCTGACAGTGGAAAAGTAGAGAAGGGAGAACGATTATGATTAAAAATATATTCAAATCTAAATATGTATTTTTTTTAGTTCAAGGTGGGGGGGAGGTTCAAACTCGGTAACCCCCTGTCCCTATAGAAACTGGATGCATTTTTCTTTTATTTGTAAATCCTGTGTTATCTTAAGCCAAAGATATACAGAGATGAAATGTTATCAATTTTGGTGAAAATTTTCGATTTTTCGTTTTCAGCATTAAAAAATTGTATATGGTTCAGAGAACCTCTCCCCAAATTTTCATGCAAATACACTTCTTCAATCAGTAACTCGTGATTTAAATTTTATTTAAGTGTACTTATTGTCCACTGAAAAAGTAGTGATTTTTTTAGCAGAAACGATGAGTTTTATAGAAAGCACGTCTGCTGAATCACATCCTATGGCTACTTACACTGCCTCCCCAATCAACGGTTATGCGTGAGTAACCGCTAGGTGGCAGGTAGTGACTTTGCATATTTATTACATACAGGATTAGTTAAAAGTCCCGCACCACCTAAATAACTTTTGAAGCATGTGGTTCAGTGACATGAAACTTGGTAGGTGGGGATAACCATACGTTATACTAAAAACTCAATAATGGTATTACCGAGTTTTTTCTACTTCCGGTTTAACCGGAAGTAACTCCAATTCTCTTATTTTAAATGGAACACCCAATATATATTTTTATTTTTGAATAGTGCTCATTAAGAGCTTTTCAAAAAGTACCCACACTTGACACTTCTGTACAAATTCAGTGTTGCTAAATAAAAATGGAAGTGGTGTAAGATATTCCTAAAGCCTGGTTAAATCATTTCTTAAATGGTTTCTATGATCGAGTGACACATTGTAAAGCAGCTGAGGTCTACCAATTTGAACACATAATTTAGAAGGTGAGCTAGCTTTGTTTTGTTTTTGTTAAGGAAGGAGTATTTTATTATTTTAATATTCGATACACTTTTCTGTTTTCTTGGCTTAGCAACACTGAATTTGTACAGAAGTATCGAGTGTGGGTACTTTCTGAAAAGCTCTTAATGAGCACTATTCAAAAATAAGAAAAATATATTGGGTGTTCCATTTAAAATAAGAGAGTTGGAGTTACTTCCGGTTAAACCGGAAGTAGAATAAACTCAGTAATGCCATTATTAAGTTCTTAGCATATGGTTATCCTCACATACCAAATTTCATATCACTGAACCGTATGCTTCAAAAGTTATTTAGGTGGTGCGGGACTTTTAACTAACTCTGTATAATGATAATGTTAATAGCGTTGGGCACTGTCTGCCACCTAGCGGCAAAATAACTTTGATTGAACAGGCAGTTTACGCAGCTATAAGATGCGATCCAGCAGGCAGTGATAGAAACATAAAATACCGTGAAGAGGCTTTCCAATGAAAGAAATCTCAGGAAAGAAACTAGACTGTGTTGCAATAGTTAAGAATCATTCTCTTTTCTCGGAAGGACTAGAATCATCAAATTTACCATGTGTGTCACTGAGAAATGCATTGCAATACGCATGCTCAGCTCCTGAAAAGTAAAGACAAGATTAAGATCGTGCAAATAAATAGAATGGTACCTTCATCACGCATATTGATGACTGATGAGTAAGATTTTCTTTGAAACTCTGTGTTGTTAATGAGCCGATGAGTTGTAAAGCATAATAGTTAGAAACCACTGTCTGCTGGATCACATCCTATGGCTGCTTACACTGCCTGCCCAATCAACGGTTATGCGCGAGTAACCGCTAGGTGGCAGGTAGTGACTGCATAATTATTATATACACTGATAATGTTAATAGCGGTGGGCACTGCCTGTCACCTAGCAGCAAAATAACTTTGATTGAGGAGGTAGTTTACGCAACTATAGGATAGGTTAAAAGTGTTAGTGAAATCAGGTAGAATCAGTGCAGTGAGTGAGTTGACAGCGAAATAAGTGTAGTGCCGAAAGGTACTTGTGCAGGTATGAACCTATCACATTCATGGGTCTTATTTCGAACTTAGGGTTAAGATACAAATTAGATTTACTTTAAATGTTATTTTAAGTGACCATACTTCATTTAATTTAGGATGCTTCTTGTTATTATTATTATTTTATTATTATTATTATTATTATTATTATTATTATTACTATTATTATTCTTCTTCTTAATATTATTATTATTAATTATTGTTTTTTATTAGTTGTATTTATTATTAATTGACATTATTGAGTGTAATTAGTTACCACTGCCACCAGGTATATACCCATTTGCAGTGTGAATAAATACACATACATAAAACATAAACACGAAGAATGTCTGCCACAGTACTTTGTGCCAAAGAGTTTACTGTTTACACCAGTGGCGTAGCATGAAATTTTGAGCAGGGGAAGCTAACTCAAGTTGTTTTTCTTGTACATATGAGAAAACGTATTACAAAAATATAGTCTTAAAATAAATAGTAGTCAATGTCAAGTCAGCAGTCCGAAGATTGGTTGGAACCTCGTAAGTAACACCAATAAGGCATGACCTCGAATGGTACATAGTAAAATATATGATTTCATATCTCTAACAAATAGACACGGTCATTTGTTTTTTAAATCGCACTTTTGTTCGTAAGCCAGTCTTCATAATAGAATTGTCCTAAAAATTCAAGTAAATCAGTGTCAGGAAATGTTATTTCACTCCTTTTTTATTATATCAGCCACAGTGCACACTAACACTTCAACTGAACACAACTCACGAAAGGGATAACTCGGAAACTACATTATTTTCAATGTAAAAGCTAGCTTCTTGCTAGCCTTGCGACCAGGGTAGTTTAGTTAGAAAAGGATGGAAAATCTGCGGGGTGGGTTACACAGAAGAACGAGTGAAAGAAACCAGTTTGCTTGGAAGCTGGTGTGTGCAGGCTTCTTGTTTACTGCTGCATCACAAATCATCTTGACCTGCCGCATCACAATATTTAACGAGTAAATATAAATTGTATTAAAATTAATAAATAATTTTGTTCATAAACTGCAGGTTTATTATGAAATTATTATTAACTGGGGAAGCTGAGTTTTTTAGCTTACATTGACGCTACGCCACTGGTAAATAGGACGAAGAATTGGATGTTGTGTGATGCCAGAAAGAGAGGTTATTTATCGGGAAAATTTTCAGTCTAAATCGTTATCTCCGCGTGGTCGCTAGAACCACGAGTACTCAGCGATGACAGGTACTAGTGTTGCATTCTGGCCTTGGCACTGCGAGCAATGGTCTAGAAAATAGTGACTGAATCACGCCGAGGGCGCCGGAGAGCGGTTCACTGTGACTCACTCATTATTAATACAGTCTGCGCTGCCTACTGAAGCTCTGCGCTCGCGTGGGGGCGAGCAGTATTCGTATTAACCGCCAACATGTCAAATTGTGTTTGAAATTTCCGGTCGTTGCTTTGGGTGTAAGAGGTAGAGGTGATTGATCCCACCCTTGACTGTGCCGAGATAATTGTGTCAGGTTGGAGAGGGGTTCGGTCAGGTTTCTCGAATCTCGTCGTAAATCTAAATGCATTCTTCATACATACATACATGCATACATACAGAGGTGTTAAAATTATTAGAATAATCTTAATTTTAAAGGTTTTTTAATAGTTACTTCACAAATATTCATTGAATTGATGAATGTTGGTATATAATATTACTATACTGATGTAGGATATATTTACTACTAACAATGCCGGAAAGCATTGTTGTACATTGGTATTTTTCTTATTTTACAATTGTTATGGGAATTCAGAAATTATTATATTATGTTGGCGGAATTGGAAACATAAAAAATTAATTAAGAAATGCTTTAAACAAATTGTTCTTTGCGTTTACATTGTTGTGAAGATTCAAATGAACGTATTATATCTGTTTTGTGCATATAATTTTTTATGTTTCCAATTCCGCCAACATAATATAATAATTTCTGAATTCCCATAAAAATTGTAAAATAAGAAAAATACCAATGTATGCAACAATGCTTTCCGGCATTGTTAGTAGTAAATATATCCTACATCAGTATAGTAATATTATATACCAATATTCATCAATTCAATTAATATTTGTGAAGGAACTATTAAAAAAACCTTTAAAATTGAGTCTATTCTAATAATTTTCACACCTCTGTACATACATACATACAGACGTGTGCAAATTATTAGGCTCAAATCATAATATATATGATTCCAGTAATATTTATTCTACAAAACTCATTTATTACACACTGTTTACAACAATTAATATTTAGTATGAAACCCTTTGTTCTTTATCGTCAATTTTATGCGGTTTGACATGCAGTTCATGAGATTTTCACATTGTTGCTTGATGTCTTCATCCCTGTGCCATATTTGGATAAGTGCTTCTATGAGGTACACCTTGGTGGTAATCTTTTTTTTTTTTTTACGATAGACCAAAGATTTTCAATTAGTCACTGATCTGGCTTAGTGACAGGGTGCTCCATCCTGCATGAAGACACATTCACCATCAGGGAACCAGTCCCTCATTTGTGGAAAAATTCGGGTTTCTAGAACTTTTTTGTAGTGATCCTGTCGCATGGAGTTCTACAGAATTATTTTGTGGCCAGTAAGTCATGATAATTATGAAAATGTAATAAATGTGGTGCTGAGTCTAATAATTTGCATACGTCTGTACGTACATACATACATACGTAAATACATACATACACAATATACATACATGCATACATATACATACACATGCATTTTCATTTAATTTTTTTTTCCATTTCATTTATTGTATTCCATAGATCTGAAGCTTTAAGATGTGGAATAAGTCAAAATTTGACAAGATTACAATTTTTTGGCGAGATGAAGTGAGGTGAAGCCGAAGACTGGCCATACATCACCCGGCATCAGCCCCACGGCTGGAGAAAACCTCGGAAAAAATCCAACCAGGCAATAAGACCAAACGGGGGATCTAATCCAAGCCCGAGCGCAGCTCCGGATCAGCAGGCCAGCGAGTCTGGCGACTGAGCTACGTTGATGACTCTACAAAAAATATATAGTACATAGCAATCAGATTATTAAATTTATAAACCTAAACAATTATTCATCAGTTGAGCTAGAAAATATAATACATAGCAAGTAAATTAATTAAATTTAAGGATAAGTCGCAGTATAGCGAACGCCAGTAGGGAAGTTATCCCCACCCACATGAAATGTGCATTCGACAAAACACTCGCCTATCACGTAGAGTGTCTGATGAGCTAGTAGGGGAAAGTGGAAGGGGTCGTGGGCGGAGCTTCTACGTTCGCTGTATTGCGATTTGCCCAAATTTAAAAGCATAAACAATTCAATCAGTTGATATATACAAACATTGATAATACATATCATGCAAATTACTTCAAATTACAAGCATAAACAATTCATCAGTTGAGCTGTACAGGTTACTATTCAGTTTAAAGCATATTATACAATTCATCGGCCAAGCTATATAAAAATATACAATAACTAGCCTACATAGTAAACGGATTAATTCAATTTACAAGTATATTAAATACACAATAGCTACATAGCAACAGATTAATTCAATTTACACTTTCGTTAAGCTATACAAAATTGTACAATTCATATCAAGTAGATTAATTCAATTTATAAGCATAAACCTTTCATCAGTTGAGCTATACAGACTACTACATACATATTATCAGGAAAGGAGTGAGGCGAACCCATTGCTGGTAAGACCTTTCGAGAAAATTTATTTCCTCCACAAAATATATTCTTTGTCATAATTTTCTCCCCAAATCGCTATTATCAATAATTATGAATATTCTTTCGTCGTATTACTTACAAATACAATGCAAAAGCATAAAATGATCCTTTGTTAAAACAAACTTTCAATTATTTCAGAAAATTTTCGAAACTGAATTCAATAAAGGGCTTGTCCATGACTAAGTGTCCAAATTATTTACATATGCGCTCGTATAACATAAAAATGCTTCTCTGATCAAACTTAATTCAACTTGAAGGATTGCCAATTTATTGTTAATCATAATGAAGAAATTTCAATTTATTTTTAACCCTAACGTGAAAAAAACAGCAAAATCACACAACATACGCTTCGTAGGTGATTCTGTTCGAATTCTTGTACATACAGTACATACTTCCATAACGTACGTTATTCTCGACGATTATTATTTTTCTTAATTGCCTTATTTTATGACACTTTATCAACTGCAATGGTTATCTAGCGTCTGAAAGAAACGGTGATAATGTCAGCTCCGAAAGTTACCCAGCATTTGCTCTAAGTGGGTTGAGGGAAAATCCCGGAAAAACCTCAACCAGGTAACTTGTATCAACCAGGATTTGAACCCAAACCCGCTCGTCTCGTTTCACGGTCAGACCTACTAACCGTTACTCCACAGCGGTGGATCCCTGGACGGTTATCCACACGTGATAGTTGTCTTGTAATTGAATGCATTGTCCTGTATCACGAGGGTCCAGCCGGCGAACGGACGGGCAGTCTGTTGTGGGAATGTCACGTGCTGGTATTTAGACTGAGTGACGCATGGGGCTCTCTCGGAGTGGCGCGCGCGCGACGCGCTATTCTTGGACCAGTCAGTGAGAAAGCAGAAAGGTGTATTGTATAATTACGCGTGATAGGGGCGGCCAGGTGTTTATACGCTGCACTCCATCGTTCGATCCCTGACATCTCCATTGTCTCGAGTTTTTCTCGATGTTTCCTGGGATTCTTATTTCATCATCATCATCATCATCATCATCATCATCATCATCATCATCATCATCATCATCATCAATAACTTCGAGGTTTAGGCCGATGGCCTGTTCCGCCTCCAGAATTTTATCCATCAAACTGGTCTCTCCAACGTCTCTTTGGTCTTCCCACTCGTCTTCTTCGTGTAGGTCTATAACACCATGTTCTGAAAGGTATCCTGTCGTTGGGCATTCTTGTTATATGGTCGTACCAATTATTTCTATATTTTTCAATTATAGTTATTACTTATTTCATGTACTGCTGAATTGTCGCAATACGATGTATTTGATTCTAAGAAAGTTGCATCTATCTATCTATCTATCTATCTATCTATCTATCTATCTATCTATCTATCTATCTATCTATCTATCTATCTATCTATCTATCTATCTATCTATCTATCTATCTATCTATCTATCTATCTATCTATCTATCTATCTATCTATCTATCTATCTATCTATCTATCTATCTATCTATCTATCTATCTATCTATCTATCTATCTATCTATCTATCTATCTATCTATCTATCTATCTATCTATCTATCTATCTATCTATCTATCTATCTATCTATCTATCTATCTATCTATCTATCTATCTATCTATCTATCTATCTATCTATCTATCTATCTATCTATCTATCTATCTATCTATCTATCTATCTATCTATCTATCTATCTATCTATCTATCTATCTATCTATCTATCTATCTATCTATCTATCTATCTATCTATCTATCTATCTATCTATCTATCTATCTATCTATCTATCTATCTATCTATCTATCTATCTATCTATCTATCTATCTATCTATCTATCTATCTATCTATCTATCTATCTATCTATCTATCTATCTATCTATCTATCTATCTATCTATCTATCTATCTATCTATCTATCTATCTATCTATCTATCTTATAAGTTATCTATATATATATATATATATATATATATATAGGCTATATATATATATCTGTATATATATCTATCTATCTTATAAATTATATATATATATATATACTGTATATATATTTATATATATCAATTTCCTTATTTTTTCTTCCTTTTGTTATTTTCATATTTTCTTGTTTAATTTTCCTTCTTTCTTCCTAGTTTGTTTTCCTGTTTTTAAATTAGTTATTTTACGACATTTTATCAGCTGCTATGGTTTTCTAGCGTCTGAGTGAAATGAAGGTGGCAATGCCAGCGAAATGAGTCCAGGCCTCAGCGCCGGAAGTTCCCAGCATTTGCTCTTAATGGGTTGGGGAAAATCCAAGAAGAAACCTCAACCAGGTAACTTGTTCCAACCAGGATTTGAACCCGGACCTGCTCGTTTACCTGCCAGACATGCTAACCATTACTCCACAGCGGTGGAATTTTTCTGTTTGTTACGTCTCTCTGTAGAATTCTCTTTCTTCTCACTCTTTCTTTTTCTTTATTACACGAGAACTTGGTTATACGAGGCTGAGTCAGAAAGTAACCTTAATATGTAAATAAAAATTAGACTCTCATAGTAGATCATAGTACGATATATATAGGGTGATTCACGAGGATTTACCGTCCCTTACAGAGCTTATTTCCGAAGACGTTCTGAGCAAAAAAGTCATATAAACATTTGTCCTAATATTAATATTTCCAAAGCTACACTAATCTGAAATTATTTATAAAACAGCATTATCCTTGAGTTCTAAGGATAAAAGAATATTGCAGATAAAGAATGAATTATTCAGGAATATCATTTCTTTAATTAGCTAGTATTCTCAAGCTAAAAATGTGTTGTGAATTCCATAGTTGCTTCGTACAGATTTTTTCCCCCCGATTTTTAACTAAAAATTACATTTTCTTACGCATTTATCAAACAATTGTTACAAATCACGCCGCTCTTGCAAATTCTTCAAGACTGTACATTAGGATGCATAATTAAGCTGTAAAGAATCAAATTCCTAAAGTCGTATGATTTGTAATAATTTTTGTGATAAGTGCGTAAGAATTATGTAATTTTTAGTTAAAAATTGGAAAACAAAATTTGTACAAATCAATTAACAACATATTTGTAGCTTCAGAAACTAGCCATTTAAATAAATGAGATTTCTGAATAGTTCATTCTCTATTCGTAATATTTTTTTTACCCTTAAAACAAAAGAAAAAAGGTATTTTACTAACAAATTCAAATTAGTGTAATTCTGAAAATATTGAGATTAGGACACATGTTTATATGACATTTCTTGCTCAGAATATTTTCGGAAATAAGCTCCGTAAGTGACAGTAAATCCTGATGAATCACTCTGTATATTATCAACAATCTGATCCATGAATTATTATTATTATTATTATTATTATTATTATTATTATTATTATTATTATTATCATCGTCATTATCATTATCATTATCATTATCATCATCATATCATTATTATCATTATCATTATTATTATCATCATTATCATTATTATTATTATTATTATTATTATTATTATTATTATTATTATTATTATTATTTAGATGCACTATCATCTTTATTTTTTAACTTCGCTCTAGAATATGCCATTAGGAAAGTTCAGGATAACAGAGATGGTTTGAAATTGAACGGGTTACATCAGCTTCTTGTCTATGCGGATGGCATGAATATGTTAGGAGAAAATCCACAAACGATTAGAGATTCGCCCGCATAACATCGATCCCGGAAATTTTACTTGAAGCAAGTAAAGCAATAGGTTTGGAAATAAATCCCGAAAAGACAAAGTCTCGTGACCAGAATATTGTACGAAATGGAAATATAGCCTAAAAATTGAAGATTTATCTTTTCGAAAAGGTGGAAAAATTAAAATATATTGGAACAACAGTAACAGATATAAATGATACGCGGGAGGAAATTAAAAGCAGAAAAAATGTGGGAAATGCCTGTTATTCGGTTGAGAAGCTTTTGTCATCTAGTCTGTTGTCAAAAAATCTGGAAGTTAGAATTTATAAAACAGTTATATTACCGGTTGTTCTGTATGTTGGTGAAACTTGGACTCTCACTTTGAGAGAGGAACAGAGATTAAGAATATTTGAGAATAAGATGCTTAGGAATATATTTAGAGCTAAGAGAGATGAAGTTACAGGAGAATGGAGGAAGTTGCAGAACACAGAATTGCACACATTGTATTTTTCACTTGACATAATTAGGAACATTAAATCCAGACGTTTGAGATGGGCAGGGCATGTAGCACTTATGGGCGAATCCGGAAATTCACTCGGGAAGGCCGAAGGGAAAAAGACCTTTGGGGAGGCCGAGACGTAGATCGGAGGGTAATATTAAAGTGGATTTGAGGGAGGTGGGATAGGATGATAGAGACCGAATTAATCTTGCACAGGATAGGGACCGATGACGGGCTTATGTGAGGGCAGCAATGAACCTCCGGGTTCTTTAAAAGCCGTAAGTAAGTAACAATATTAATAGAGAGTATGTTACGTGAATATCTTTATCAGGAATGTCTCCCGATTGTTTAGTTCTAGCATATGTGGCAACACCGCCATGAGCGCCAGTTCTGTCCTTAATCACGGGTGTTTGCGTAGTGAGAGCATCTGTGAACTTATATTACCTAGTAATTTATTTTCTTGGAAAAATCAGTTCCGCTTGACTCGGATTCTGTGTAGTATGACGCGTACCAGCAACGTCGCTTCTGCGCATGCGCTGGCAGGTGTGTTCTCAATGACTCGAACTTGGTCCTCCTCTCAACAATATCATTACCAAATCTTCAAGCCGAGTCGCGGGTTCAAATCTGATATACATTCACTGCTGTTGCAGGTAGGTAGACATACGATACGGATCTGAAATTTATTGCTTCAGTCAGACTTAGAGGGCGAAAGAAAGTGAGATTGCAAGAAAGGAAGAAACATTTGAAGGAATGAAGAAAAGGAAAAATTATAAATAAAGAGAGAAGAGATTAAAGTATGAATATAAGACTGATGGTAAGAAAAGAATTATTATGTAAAGAATAGGGAAGAAAGAAATAAAGAAAATGGAAGAATGAAAAGAGGAAAGAAAAAACGAAGAAAAAAAACAGAAGGAAAAAAAATAGAATAAAGAGATAAATAAAAAAGGAAGAGAGAGGGTAAAGATGGGAAAAGAGGGGAAAAGGAAAAACAAAAGAGAAATGAGGAATAAAATAAAGAGAACGAAAGACAGAGGTAGGAAAAAGAAGGAAACGTGAGAGAAGCTAAACCATAGTCTAGTAAGGTAAGTGTCCCTGATATGGCCATGCTAAGGTTTGAGAATTTTTCTAGCCGCCATTTTGAAAAAAAATGTAAACCACTTTTTTCTTACTCATTCTCAGTCTAATGGACTTTCTTAAAACAATTTCCTTTCCCCATAAAAATAGCTTTAATTGTCCAAAAAGTCCCAAATTCCAAAAGTCTACCTACTGGCCATATCAGGAACACGTGCACATGATATGGCCACTCTTGTTCCATGTTCTACAAATTGTGATTGTTTTCAGTTTGATAGCGCAGTTGTGCTAAAATTAAATAATTTTGGTGTAAAATGAATAAACATGACACTTAATAATCTTTTTTTATAATTCAAAAGTGTAGTCAAAACAGGTTTTTCCATAAAAAATTAAGTTGTTTTTCTTAAAATACAAAATTTTTGCGTAATCCCAGCTATAAGGCATGTAAATTTGTCAGGTGAAAAAATAAAAGTGAAATGAACTTGATATGGTCATGTCAGGAGCAGGTAAGCTTTCACGAAAATCGTTTGATTAAGAACAACTCGTAAAAGATACGCCATCAACGACAACACCAATCAACAGAACATTAAAAACTGAATGGAGTACGATGGTTTTCATGAGCAATTATTTGAAAAACATGCATAAAACAAAGGAGACTTACCAGAGAAAAATAAGAAGAGATCACATGAAAACCGCAAAACAGGCAACTGACGCCATATTGATCAACCTGACTGGATGGAAAACGATAAAGTGACATACCAGAATGGCCTTTCACTGGATGCTGCTGCAATTTAGCAGAATTTTTGGTTAACTAACTCACAATAGCGGGGTGGCCATATCAGGAACATGGCCATAACAGGAGCACCCACCTTATATACAGTCACGAAGCTTGAGTTGTGAGGATGCTAGGAACAATAGACTGTGCCGGTACTATTTCGCATTGTCTGTAATGAGGCGATATTAGCGATCTAAGTGGTTAGCAACTATCTATGGATGCATATTTACTACGTGTAGAGCTTCGTGACTGTATATACTAGACTGTGACTAAATGAAGAAGAAAAAGTGAATGCATAAAGAAAGAAATGAAGAAGCGAGAGAAAAAGAAATAATTAGAACTGAAATAGAAATGAAGTAGGCAGCGAAGAAAGAGGTGTAAAAACAGCAGACAGGTGATTCTCAATCTGTTGAATCTCAGAAACATTCTATAAAAACATTCCATCTCAGTCGCTTCGATGTTGATTACGCGTGCTAGAATGCAGCCGCTCCAGTATTGCACTCCGTGACGTCAGGCGGTATGGATTGAAGCTGCTCAATTAGCCATTTAAATGTCATACACACAACGCATTCTATGCAAATCTCGCTTTCAGGTAGTAGCTCCCTGTAAAGCAACTCAAAGTTGGGTTCTGGCGTCTTGTCAGCCCATTTGAGTTGTGTGGATATAAGGAGAAATTGCGACGGTGTTGTGTTTGGTTCCTGGGGTAGCTCAGTCGGTAGAGCATTCGTGCGCTAAGCGAAGGATCCCGGGGTCGATACCTTACCCTGGAACAATTTTTCCTTGAAATTATTCACACAATGCATACTGTTTATAGCATAAAGGCGTTAAAATAATTTGGATCAGTTTGTATTTTTGCACGCCATTCGCACAGTTAGGACACGTAGGTAGGCCTATACATTTATTTTCCTTCCATTAGATAATATTGAAAGTATAAAAGCATTGTTTCTTATAATGGACTTTGATAGCGGAGATGGGAAGCAGGTTTAAGTATTAATTTCTTGAAAGTTCTGTTCTTTTTCTTTTTTTTTAGGTTCTTCTACGATGCTTTATCAACATCTTAGGTTATTTAGCGTCTGAATGAGATTAAGGTGATAACGCAGGTGAAATGAGTCCGGGGTCCAGCACCGATAATTATCCAGCATTTGCTCATATTGGGTTAAGGGAAAACACCGGAAAAACCTCAACCAGGTAATTTGCCCCAACCGGGAATCGAACCTGGGCCACCTGGTTTCGCGGCCAGACGCGCTAACCGTTACTCCACAGGTGTGGACTGAAAGTTCTGGTATCCGATGTCATTATACAGAGCGTTCGCCTACGGGTGGGGCCAGGAAAGCGGCCTGCCTGCGGTGTCGCTTGCGGGAATCGTCTATCTGTAAGCTTCCGCTTTCTATACTATATTCTGTAGAGTTTTAATTTTAAAAGTTTAGCAGCAGTAAAGACTGATGTTTTTGAAACCCTAACTTCCTGTGAAACACGTCTTAGAGATTTATTAGGAGAGCGTGTAAATGATGCACTGATTTCATCAATTTTTTCTCCCGTCAATACTCTTCGTTTTCGCTTAGGAATTGTAACATTTATCGACCTTGTTGTCCTTCATTTGTTAACAAGACGTCTAACAGTTTCTCTACTCTGAATTGGAGCACCCAGATATTTCACTTCAAATTGCCTACGCACCTCTCTACATGACTCTGTTTTCACATATGCATCATACTTAAAAACTCTTTGTTCAAGCGTGAATTTTGCGTTTTGCATTGTTAACAAATTTTACACACACGCTGAATATTTAAGCAACTGTGTCAAGAAACTGCACTGTGCGTGTTAAATACTGCAACATCTGGCTCACAACTGATAACTTGTCGACCTTGATGTCCTTGATTGTCGAGCGTGTCTCAACAACTGCGCGCACAAAGCGGCGTATCAGTACATACCGCTTTCCTGGCCTCACCCGTAGGCGAACGCTCTGTATAAAATGGATCGTAACCATTTTCTGTACTGCGTTGAAAAGATAATTGTCCATGAAATACATCACCGTTTGAATCATGTTTCTATCTTCATTAGTTTCAAAGTTATAAAAATGCGAAGTTTTAAATTTATTACTGTTAACGTATGGTAGTAATTATGATCCTACTATGGTTCCGTACGAATGTGCTGCCTTTTCTTCGCAAGAGTCATTGTTGGGCTTTGTCCCCATCCAATAATGGGCCAGTCGCTTTAAATCTAGTCAGGAAATAATTTGGAAGAAAAATTGTGCTGTGTAATAAAGAAAATGGAAACACATTTGAAAACCTATTATAAAGAACATTTTGATATAAGTCTTTCTATTCGGATCAGCCAATACGCATTGCATTTTGCTGTACCCCTGAAACTTTGGACGTTTCTAGCTCCTCCGTAACTACGTAATAACGATAACCGGACTCTGCTTTCTTACGTTCCCTGTAGTACTTTTTTGCTTCTCAGTACTAATGAGCGGCACCTTTTTGGATTCGTCGTTAGATCTTCTATGTTGATCATGCACATTTTGACGTTATAATCGTTGGACATCTGAACAGTGGAAGGGCTGGCAGCGCGCTCTGGCGTTTCCTGCACTTTTTGGTCCTTTCCGCCCCGCTCATGGCAGACTTTTTCTGGGATTCTTGATCCGCTCTATCGGTTTGAATACATTTCCTCAATTCCGACTTGGGTGAATCGGCCATTGTAACGCGATGTTATGCTAATTTTCCATTAAAATTTGTTTACATGTTCAAAACATCCACACCAAAACGTCTGATTAAATATTACTGTTCGTCCGAAAAACAGGTTTACAAACGCCGTTTATTGCATCTAAATCGGACAACGCGTGTAATCACAGCCGCCTTCTCGAAGTTTACTGCACACCCGAAACTGTACCCCGACGATCCGCGTCCCTCGTGCGTGGCACCTCCCCACTCAGCACATGTAGTCACGTTCCTACCTAAATTAACAAAATCCAACAGGAACTTTCTATCGTAAGAACTTCCTATCGTAACTTCTACCGAATTAAGAATGTAAACGTTACGGTAAAATCACATAATTTATGGTGGGGACATAAACATAACCGCAAAGATACTTGGTAACCATAGAAACATAACAACGACGCCATTTCTTCATATTCTGTCGTATACTTCAGCGCTTCACGATTGTGTACTGTTTGCAAATCACATAAGCATAAACATGAAAGTCTGGAGTTTGCAAACTTTCATGTTAACGTCTAACGGCAATGTTAATGTCAGTGTTTATGTGAATTATTGTGAATGATCCCATTTGATAACCTGGCCGCAAACTTCTGTGTTTATGTTACGGTTCTGTTTAATTTTAATTGTGAATAGGCCTTCACACCAGGTTTCCTATCTTACACCCTTACCGGCAGACCAAATTTTATTATAAAACGTTATTACGTCAACAATAATGTCAATGTCTTCGTAAATGGAATTATATTTGATAAGTTTGCTGTGTTTATGGAATTCTCCATGCGTTATTAGTTCAAGAGTTACAGACTGAGACACTTTTAATGATTTTAACATTCATAATCACACTCATGAGAGCTTCCAGGAGTAGATGAAGCATGTGGGTTGAGAAGGAGTCCAATATAATGGTACAACAAGATATAGCTTCATAAATTATGTAATATAAAGGAATTGTGCCTTGTATATGGCATGTTAAGTCACTGACGGAAAAATAATAAATCCATTTTACTGTGTTACATACGTTTATATTTTTCACCAATAAGTATACAATGTCAGCACTTACCATTGGACCACAAAACACAGCAAAAAACTCTTCTTTTAACAAAGGAAATCGGATGTTGTATTCACTCACAAATTCAGAGCTATATGTATAGATCTCACAACTCTTCAAGTAGTTTCCAAAAAAATTCCTTCATGTCACTGCAAGAGCGCAATGAACAAAATGTATGTTATAATGCATTTCTTACCATCTATACTATACCATCAGAATTACATTTGTCGCTGGTATAATTTCGTGATAAATTTAAATAAAAATGTAACGAAATTAGCCCAGTTTGCTCTATGTGTACGGTACCTCAAGAGATTACGCCATTCCAAGTTCTAGGTACATTTGGCAACAGCGTGAAGGTAGACAAAGATAGCGCTTACTACTAGAAAAACAATATGATGGAACAGAGATGATGGTGGTCCATTTAATGTATGAAGTTGAAACATGTTATACAACACTTATTACAGATAATGCACTCCACAAACTTGTTCAGATGAAGTCGAGCACGCGTGTTTCTTTCCAGTCAGTCATGTCACATATTTGCACACTACTTTCTTGCGTCATACAGCCTTCCGTGATATGCGTTTTAGAAAATCCGACTGTGTAATGAATGAATCATTAGGACTGTTGATACTTTGTCAAGTAATGACTAAGACACTGTAAGAAATGCGTAGCAGCTCTTGCTTTACCATTGAAACTGTAGGTGTCTGGGAATAAACTACACAATCCTTTCGAAGAGATTGCTGATTCCCGTAGGGGCCAAGGGAAATACACGAAGCCAGGTTCTCCAGAAAACATACGCAAAATACGTCTCACATCAAACATTCATGACTTAGGCATTTTTATTTTTTTTTAAACACGAAGTACTATAATAAAGTTTGACACCATGCTCCCCATCAAATCTCAGAATGCTGGCTAAATTCCGCTGAAAGCCTGGCCCCTTTCGGAATGGAAGTAAAACCGTAAGTCTCGTGTCGTAGGTTTATAGTAAGCAGAAGAATTGTTACGTTAAACGAAATGACGGTACAAAAATACCATCATTCTGTATCTATGAAGTTCTTAACTTCAAACACACACACTTCTCTGCACATGTCACATTGTAGAGTTCTGTAATGGATGTATGAAGAAATTTATAAAAATTACAATAATTCGAGCACTAACGCGATGGTCCTAAAGACTTTTCCAACATCTTACAGAATTATTAAATGAGCGATGTAAATAATCTTAGACATCCAAGGGTGTACAAAAAGACCAAGAATCTTACAACTCTACAAATATAATTAAATTTAAAATTATGTATTTGTAAAAATAATATGATTACATTATTATAAGTCACGTGTAACCAGTAACATCGATACTTTCCATCAATTCTGCCTTCCCGCCTGTTCGTCCGTCTGTCTACGTTGATTTGATTTCACGAGGGCTGGATCAGGGATGGACTCTTGCACTTAGACCATTTAGGCCCATTGCACGTCTGTATGCGATGATTAGTTAAGTCCGACGGATGGATGGCCCAGGTGACAATCGTGAATCCGACGCTGACAGGAGGACCATCCTTCCTGGGTCCTGTAGATAAGGTCACGTCATTTATTGTCGAGCCCGAACCGAACCCAGAGCCCGAAGCCCCAAACCCATAGAACTTAGATCAGCATCGGAAACCCGTACTACCTCCAGATATCACCCCAGCCTGTTTTTACTATTACATATGACAGATGAAATAAGAGGAAAGTGAAGGAAAGAGGGAAATGGGAGTACCCTGATAAAAACTCTCTGTAACGTTTATTTTGTCCAGAACAAATTCCTTCTAAAGTTGATGGGGGATCGAACCCAGGCTACTTGTATGGAATATATTATTACAATGTACCGAATTACATATGATATTTCCGTGCAGAAATTCTGCGTCATCATAATGATGAAGGATGAGTGGAACGGAGAAAAATTCTCTCCGGCACAGAGATTTGAACCCGGGTTTTCAGTTCTACGTGCTGACGTTTTATCCACTAAGCCACACCGAATTCCCATTCCGATGTCGGATTGAATCCTCTCAGTTTAAGTTCCACCTCTTAGGTTCCCTCTAGTGGCCTACCCTCATGCACTGTGTCAAAGATGTATGACAGTGGCACAATGTCCACACATGTGCAGAGGTGCACTCGTTATGAGTGACTAAGTGGCCGGGATCCGACGGAATAAATCACTAAGTGATTATTTTTCGCATATCATAAATTATTACAATGTACCAAAGTACATATGATATTTCCGCGCGTTAGATTTGAGCCACAGATGCTCCTCTATTTGCTGTAGACTACATAATATTACCGTATACCGTATCTATAGGCAGTGAATGTCTATCCACCTACAGGATACTACTTACTTACTAAATACCTATTTACGTGAGACCACAACCCGGAAAGTCCCACAGGGATTAACCTGTCGAACACGCAGAAGTTCAAGAGGCTGTCTAACCACAAGATCAACTCTTCCGAGGAGTTGTGCAAGCTGCTCAAACGCGCCATCGAAGACTCTCTGTTGGGAGCGCTTCTCTTGCAGACTGCAGACATTTACATGCGGGTAATCTCTTGCAGTTGAAGGGCTTCACCCTCACCTCATTACCATCATCTCATGAAGTCTTCATTTTTTTCATTTCATTTATTATATTCCATAGATCTTACTTTAGCAATGAAGCTTTAAGATGTGGAACAAGTCAAAATTTTACAAGATTACAATTACAAGTTTTACAATTTTTTCAAATTTTTACAATATTTTATAATTTTTACAATTTTACAATTTTCTAAAAGTTTTTACAATTTTTTTACAATATTTTAGCGAGATGTAGTGAGAGAGGTGAGGCCCGAGGATTCGCCAAAAGATTACCTGACATTTGCCTTATGGTTGAGGAAAACCTAGGAAAAAACCCAACCAGGTAATCAGATCGAAGGGGGTGAAATGAAGTGAGGCCGAGGACTCGCCATAGACTATCCCGCATCAGTCCCATGGCTGGGGAAAACCTCGGAAGAAACCATTCAATGAGACCAAACGGGGGATCCAACTCAAGCCCGAGCGCAGCTACGGATCAGCAGGCCAGCGAGTCTGCCGACTGAGCTAAATCGATGGCTCTACTAAAAATATAGACATAGCCAGTCAGATCATTAAATTTACAAACCGAAGCGATTATTCATCAGTTTAACTATAAAATATAATACATAACAAGTAAGTTAATTCAATTTAAGGCATAAACAATTGAACCAGTTGAGATATACAGAAATTGACAATACATATCATGAAAATTACTTCAAATTACAAACATATTATACAATTCATCAACAGAGCTATACAGATTACTATGGAGGATGGATCGAGGCTATATTGTCTATCAAAATTATGGCAAACAAAGCGAAAATGGGAAAGGTTTTCTTTGAATAATTTCATCCTGACCCAGAAGGGAATCGAGCTCTTGTTGCCATGGCAGAAGGCACAGATATCACAGACCAATTCGGGTTTCCTCTTCAATTAAACTTTGAAATCTGTACTCTATAGTATATCTTCATCTCTGATTGAGATTCTGGCTGATAGGTACATCTATTATCAGGCTGTACATCTCACTTGACGATATGTGTCAGAGGAAGAATAATTTTTTGTGTATATCTTATGTCTGATTAGTGTAATATGTACTCGTAGCTAATCGGTGATGTATGCAATGGAGGGGAAAGGAACTGGTCACCCTACCCCATTATCTCCTAACCTAGTTGCCTCATAAGGGGTGTCATGTTGGTGTCACTTGTGAGGTTCAGACCTGTCTTCGGACAGTTGACTAAACAACAACATAGTATGGCAGGGATGTCAAAACGCCTGCACTGCATGCTCCCAAAAACCGACATAACATTTTCTTAAGAGCGATGATTGTACTTTATCTTGCTGATAAGTGAACCTTGTTGAATTTGTATTGCCAGTATGGTTAAACGAGCGTTGAGTGTCTTTTTTTTTTCCTATTGCGAATATATGCATCTTCAACCGTCTTACATGTAGTACCAACATAACTTACGAGACATTACGAACGTTTCACGCTAGTTTCCAATGTTCCAGCGGGATAGAAATTCGGCCATTTTCATACTTCAAGGAAGTGTGTAGGGGTAAGAAACTGGAGTGTTACGACAGATTAGGTTAGTGTAGACTTTTATTATGTCTTACGTTATTTATCCGTGACAGGTTAGGTTACGGTAGTTTAGGGTTATGTTATGCCTTGTATAGGCAAATCTGTGACAGGTTAGATTAGGTTAGTTTAGGCTTTTATTATGCTTTGCATATACGAAACTGTGACAGGTTAGGTTAAGATAGTTTAGGCTTTTGTTATGCCTTGTATAAACGAATTTGTGACAAGTTAGGTTAAGTTAGTTTAGGATTTTAGTGACAGGTTAGGTTAGTTTAGGCTTTTATTATCGTCAAGATGAAGGTGAAAACTATTAAGTGTAGCGCTATTGAACAGGTAGTGATTTTTTGTTTTCTATGTTGGCAGTTCAAGTCAGTCAGTGTTCATTCCAAATTCGGCGGAAGTCAGTCAACACTCGTTTCACGTAATACAGATGTTTTGACATTCATATTTATAGTATGCGAATATATCTTGTATGTGATTTGGTTGTATTAGATGAATATTATTATGTATAGACTATTCTTCGTTACGTCTTTCATTATAGGGTAGAGTAGCATAAATCGCACCGCTTCCTAAATCGCACCACTGCTAGTTTAAAACAAATTATTGTAGTAGTGTGGCATCCAGCGGTATTGTTATTGTCGGACCATCGGATCTATGCCCCTTCAGCGCTGTCGTCGTTCTTGGAAAAGTTAACGCCTCTACTCACCCCATTCCACCCGTTTCTCTCCCACTACGTCAAACAGCAGGCCACGAACCTTGCCGAATAGGGATGTTGCCAAACTTCCGTCAAACAATGTCATTTCTCTTGAATATTGCTTATAATACTGTAAGGTTAATTATTACTTATTCATAATTTAATTTAAGTAGGTCTAATGACGCTGATTGACTTATGCAAAATGCTATTACTTGCTTAATAATATTTCTTTCACCACTCCGTGCTACAGTATTCATGTTGAGTTGACAACACTGGACTGCAAGTGCAAATAAACTGTCCCGCAAGAAGGCTCAAAATTGTGAGTAGTGGGGGAGAGAAAGGGAGAGGGGTAGAAAAGAGAGAAATAGGAATACAGGGAGAGAGATGAATTGCCGAGGCTGAAAAGGAATTAGGGTTCAGTTCGCATATCTTACGGGGGCACAGATCCGATGGTCGGACTATACAATCTAGTATATGAACTTCCACCATGTCACTTGATTTCTGCCACTTCTTTGTGTCAGCAGCGTGGTGATAGTGTATCTAATAAAATCGCTCAGGTGGATGTATATTTAGCTAACATTTTGTAAAAAATAACGGATTTGTATGCAAAGGAATCCATAATCTTGAGATGTTATTGGTTTAAAGAGGTATTAAAGAACATTTAACTTAGTAGGATTTTCGAACATGAGGTGATTATAGGCTATAATGAAGGAAATAATAACTTATGGCGTAGTTTCTTAATTCGCACCACTTTGTAGGTGTCTAATTCGCACCGGTGCAACTGTAGCAATTCTAACCATACAAAAGAAAGCCCCAAAAGTTTTAACTGAACTAGGAATGCATCAGGTAGATGCAATATCGAGTGGTAAAAAGGGCGTTAATACAACAAGTTTGTGTTGTACAAGCGCACCAGGTATTTTGTGCCACCTATGATAATTTTTAAACGTCAAACAGCGCATCCTACATTATCAGCTGGTGCTCCTCCAGGATCGTTATTCGTTTGCTCTTATTCAGGTTGCATCAACAGTGAACTATTTGTCGATTAGTCAAACATTTTATTTGACACTCAAACCTGCCATAGAAAAAAGTGCTGCTTTTGTATGTCCACCTATACGACCCATTCCAAAAATTTAGAAGCTGGATTATCTCGGGAAAATGGTATGCTTCTGTTTCAGCTTCCTCGTCATAATACTCATAGGCCCAGCATTTAGATGTTTCTATCTTCAAATCATTTCAGACAGCTATATCATGAAGCAGCTCTTAGGTGACTTCGAGATAATCGTGGAGAAAAGGTGACGCATTTTACAGTCTGAACTGCCTGGTGAAGCACATGGCAAATGTGTAACAATAAAAAACGCATTCAGAAAGTTTAAATGTTACGTAATTTACGCTCAATTTTTTCAATTTCATTTGAATATGTGTTACTCTCTTTCGTTAATTTCAATAAAATTGTAATTTGCATTTATTACATTATTCATTCAAATACTCTTCAATATGTTCAATATTAAAAGCTTTCCTTCATCTTGTTTCCTACAGATAAAGAGGTGCGATTTAAGAAACCGCAGGTGCTATTTAGGAAACTAGTTGCCTAAATGGCACCACTGACATGTGTTTCGAAAATGTCATTTTAATTAAAAAAATATTTAATCAAATTCAAGGATTCTTTTTTACATGAAAGGTAAATGTTCTGGGAATGTATCTCTGTAAAGGAATGCAGAAAATAAAAACTGTATTGTTCAATAAAAATTATAAATGCTAAAGTGGTGCCATATAGGCAACCTTACCCTGTTACACAGTAAGTACTAATCTCCTATTAAAATAATGTAAAATTTATTATTATTATTATTATTATTATTATTATTATTATTATTATTATTATTATTATATCATTAAAATTAGGGCCTTGAAAGCTTTCCGAGACTCAAAAGTTTGGCAAAATTTAAAATTGGTCTGATTGCTTTCAATTCGAGTTTCTATTTCTTCCATTGGGCTTACAATAGTAAGCTTTCAGTGGTATTTTAAATCCCTGAGAACAACATTTCTATCTTTAATTCAATCAGTTATATAGTATGAAATAATAGGATGGAACGAGATAGCACAATCGTCACTTCTCCCATTAATGTGTTTACAAAAAATTATAAATGAATATACGTTTGAAAGGGAACTTGATTGTCCAACACGTCTCATGAAAAGAATTTGATGTACTGAACATCATATAAAATTATACATAATTATATCTTGCTCAATTATGTTCACAAACATCGAAATAATTTAATATCTGACGATCATGATTATAATACAAGGTACAGGGTTTCATGCCCTGTCATTGAACCAAAATACAATACTGAAGCTGGTGTAAGGCATAGCTCAATATCGCACTATTTTATTCCTGACTTTGACCGTTTGTCAAATATACAAAGTCTAAAAAGTATTGTTTTATCTTCTTCCAGTCTCCTCTGTGTCTTTTCCTCTCTCTTAGAAGCACCGCTTACTTGATATTTCTGTTGTGGACAAGCACAATTGCTTTAGCGATAAAATGAACAATAATATGACGTTACAAGGTTTTTCTGCTGGA
Organism: Periplaneta americana; assembly: GCF_040183065.1. NCBI lineage: Eukaryota > Metazoa > Arthropoda > Insecta > Blattodea > Blattidae > Periplaneta > Periplaneta americana. The sequence continues at coordinate 151,764,767 of NC_091123.1, forward strand.
AATCGCTCTATCAGTCTAATCCTAAACATGTTTACGAATAGATATGATGAGCTATATGACTTTGAAATGTTGTTAGTATCTTAGTTTATGTTGTAACTTTTTATTATCTTAATGTTCATAAAAATAACTCCCACGCCTATTAGACCAACGACGACGGCCTTCCGCTTTTCTTTTTGTTCTACAGCCTGTTTCCGGGCCTGACTTACTTACAACTTACTTACTTACAAATGGTTTGTAAGGAACCCGCAGGTTCATTGCCGCCCTCACATAAGCCCGACATTGGTCCCTATCCTGTGCAAAATTAATCCAGTCTCTATCATCATATCCCACCTCCCTCAAATCCATTTTAATATTATTGTTGTATTATAATATTATCAATTTAATATTATTATTACCCTCCCATCTACATCTCGGCCTCCCCAAAGGTTTTTTCCCTCCGGTCTCCCAACTAACACTGTATGCATTTCTGGATTCGCCCATACGTGCCCTGCCCCTCTCAAATATCTGGATTTAATGTTCCTAATTAGTCAGGTGAAGAATACAAGGCGTGCAGTTCTGCATTGTGTAACTTTCTCTATTCTCCTGTAACTTCATCCCTCTTAGCCCCAAATATTGTCCTAAGAACCTTATTCTCAAACACCCTTAAGCTCTGTTCCTCTCTTGCTGTGGTCGTGCCAGAGAATCACTCCCATTGTAGGCATTCATAACAAGCTGTTTTTTACGGTGATGGTTTGTTAGTCCTTCGCCCAACCCCCAAACTGGAGGACCATCCCTTATCGGCTGTCAACGACTTCTTATTCAATATATTCGCAGCTACCCCCCATCGTTTCATTTGTAATGTCCGCTACTACGATCACATTTCGCCTTCTTTCGATAAATTATTGTGACTCAGGTTAAATGAGAGCAGAAAGTTACATTCCCTTTCTCTCTTATACCGAATTTTGCACACCTCTACTCCCTCTTACTTATCTGTCCGATTCCACAGTCTTTCTCGGCATCATAACTTAAATACTCGGTCACAATATGATAACACGCTAGAAATGCCACTGCACACATCATCTCTTTATTCTTCATCTTTCACTGTTGCTACTTCTCGTCACTGGAATTCTCTGCCGCCTGAAGTCAAGGGCTGCCGAACTTTAATTTCCTTTAAATGTAAATTAGAAAAGTATCTTATGATGAGTTGCCAGACCTAACGTGTTGCAAATGTGTTCCACTGTATTTATTATTATTTTTTTTCTTATTTTTATTATCTAAATCGTGTTTATTTATCACTTAACGCCAATATGTATCCCACTGTGTTGTTGTTTTTTATTATTAATCTATTTTCTGTGTACATTTTATTCAATTGTCGGTTTCTGATTAAATTATGTAAGTCCTACTTAATTGTAATCTAATATTAATATGTATACTAATGTGTTTATTTTTATTTTTACTGTGTACATTTTTCTTTTTTTTTTTAATTGAATTATCGGCTTCTGTTTTTATGTGATTCGCATTTGATTCTAACAAATTAATATGTATTTCACTATGTTTATTTTTATTTTATGAGGTAAATTTTATGTAACTACCTCTTTTGATCTCATTATGTAATCGGTATGTAATTACTTAATTCTGATCAAGTTTTATGATCAACTGTGTAAGCAAGTTTTAATCCTGGTTGAGTGTAATAGAAGGCCTTAAGGCCTTAACTCTGCCAGGTTAAATAAAGCCATTATTATTATTATTATTATTATTATTATTATTATTATTATTATTATTATTATTATATCTGGAGGCCGTCTCCTCTATCCGCAAACTGAGGACGCGTCATTCTGTGATGATAGGGATCCACAATACATGGGCCGGGTCTCACTGCCCAACGATTGTCTGCCATTCATCTCTTCTCATCCTCTGATTGAGGTTCTGGCTGATGTGTACATCTATTATCAGGCAGTACATCTCACTTGACGGTATGTGTCAGAGGAATAACAATTGTTTGTATGCATATGAAGTCTGATTAATATAATATGTAGCTAGTCGGCGATGTATGCAATGGAGGGGGGAAAGAAACTGGCCACCCTAACCCATTATCTCCTGGCCTAGTTGCCTCATAAGTGGTGCTTTCTTGCTATCACTTGTGAGGTTCAGACCTATCTTCGGACAGTTGATTAAACAACAACAATAACACCACAGTCTACTATATACAGTCACGAAGCTTGAGTTTTGAGGGTGCTAGAAACAATAGACTGTGACGGTACTATTTTGCATTGGCTGTAATGAGGCGATATTAGCGATCCTAGTGGTGAGCAACTACCTAATGTTTGCATATTTACTACGTATTGAGCTTCGCGACTGTATATACTAGACTGTGATAACACCATCTCTTCCCATGTTCTTACATGTGCAGATTTAAGAACTTCAACCTACTTCACTGATCGTAAAATTATATGTTCCACAAATCTGTAGGTAAAGCTTATTCTATGTCGTCACTACTTAATCCGTCCGATTTTAAATTGTTTGAGGATTCTCAACAATTGTGCTTTTTCACAAATGGCTGTCAATCTTTAGAATAACGTCCTACTTCGTCCAAGTTACCAAACGTTCGAATTTCGCTGGACATGTACTGTTTTTTGAATGTGTTTCATGCTTCCGCCAGGCATAATAGAAAATCAGAAATTGTTTTGTTTCTCTCTCTCTCGTCTATTCTCAGAGAACCAAAGGAGAAAACCATCTGTCTGTAGCCCATTATAGGAGCTATATATTTAAAAGTTAATCTAAGACATCTGTTGTGTGGATGTACACAAGTATTCACTTGATGACAAACAACATTCCTTGTTCAAACAAATTTGGTCGTCAGAGAAGTACCAAAAACCAGGGAATTATACAAGATATAAGCTTATTTCATGGCTTATGCTGATGACATTGTGATTACGAGTAGATCTTTAGAAGTGTTAAATGAAATTGTCAACCAAATTCAAATAGAAGCAGAGCATGTGGGGCTAGTAATTAATAAAGAAAATACCAAATATATGAAGAACATAAGATCAAGCGGATCTGCCAACATTGTTGTTTTAATAAATGGACATAATTATAATGAAGTAGATTCTTTCAAGTATTTAGGAGTATTGATTACTCAAGGAAATACTGCAGATGCGGACATGAGGCATAAAATTGCAGCAGGAAATAGATGCTTGAGAGCCCTTAATAAAACATTGCGTGCGAGATGTATGAGTAAAAAAGCAAAACTTACATTATACAAAACAGTAATAAGACCAATTGTGCTTCATGGCAGTGAAACTTGGACGCTGTCTAAAAAAATGGAACAGCAATTGATGACATGGGAGAGGAAAATTTTAAGGAAAATTTATGGTCCAAAATATGAAAATGGTCACTGGAGAATCAGATATAATACAGAGTTGAAAGCTCAATATAGACCTCTAGATATTGCAGTTGAAATTAAAATCCGTAGATTGGAATGGTTGGGACATGTAATCAGGATGGATGATAGCAGAATGCCCAAAAAGATTTTAAATTCAAACTCTGAAGGTAGACGCAATATTGGCAGACAGAAACTAAGATGGCTGGATGGAGTAGAGGGTGATCTAAGGCAGGCCTGCACAAGGTTTGCGCTCTCCGAGCCGGCTCACAGCTCATGAGCGGAATGCAGGTATTAGCTGCGCTCTGTGTAAGGGTGGACTGGAAGAAGGGGTGATCTCGTACAAAATGTACAGAAGGTGTTCATGAAATGAATTCCCGTTCAGTGTATACAAAACTATCTTGCACTATTATTAATTAATAAAGACATTTATTTTACAGAAATAATAGAAATTCTATAGCTACTTAAATGTACAATATCATTTTCTTATATTTTTATTTATCCGTACATCAAAACGAGGTTTTTATGCTGTTGGCATCTGAAAGGAACAGTAGCCTACAGGTCGTAATGAAACATCAGTTAGATGTTCGATGCCTGCCTTTATTAAAGTTGATTATAGAAAACAGTTGCTCACAAATATAAATGTTGAGCCAAACATAGCAATCATTTTCACAGCCAGCCTGCGTAGTCGTGGATATTATTGCTAATGTTTAGTCTTGTAAAACTCAACCAGGCTAGTAGTATTATTCAAACGATCTTTAGTCCTTAGGTCACATTGAAGATCAATAAGTTCGAGCTGTAAATCGTTAAATGTTATGTTCCGTCTTTTAGATTCCTCCATACTGTACTGTAGCAGTAGGTAAGCAACGTGAAACAGTTACTGAGAATAGGCCTACACACTGCACTCCACTAGATAACTGAGTGGTCGTTTCCCTCTTCTCTACTTGTAGCAAGTCTATGTCATTCTGACGTATCTTCCTCTCCGTTTCGGCGAGCGGTAAACACCGCTCTCCCGCTCCGAAGGAGCGCGCGTGCTCGTTGAGCGCTGTTTGTGCAGGCCTGATCTAAGGACTTTAGGAGTGAGAAGATGGAGGCAGAGGGCTGTCGTTAAGCAGGAGTGGAACAAAATTCTAAGGGAGGCCAAGGCTAGACTACAAGGGCCGTAGTGCCAAAGAAGAAGAAGAAGAAGAAGAAGAAGAAGAAGAAAAGCTTATTTATAATGTGCATTGATGTGTATAAGGACATTTTCACTGACTTCGTTGAGCAGCTAGACGACATCGAACTTACACAGGGATATTTTCAACAGGATGCCACAAATGCCACAACTCTAATGAATCTATGGCTCACGTAGGCAGCTTCTTCGAGGACCGTGGTATCTCTAAAAGTTTGTGGCCTCTAAGGTCACCAGACTTGATGCCAAAGCGGGGAGTGTTCCTTGCTGGCTCTGGTTTAGAGAAAGAAATTTCGTATTTTGCCTGCTTCTATTCATAACTGGCTGTAAAATGATGTCGTAAACGCAGTGTCTGTGGACTCATTTTTGTTTTGTCTTGCATTAAAACTTTACGACTGTACAAGCAAAATGATCGAAAAACATGAGAGTGTGGGTGTGCCAGGTTTCAATCGAGGTCATTTCGTTTCAAGGTGTCGGGAACTCGCCCTCATAATCTTCCCAAATGGTATAATTTACTGGTTACACAGGTAACAAAATTACCATCTTACGCATTTCGTTAGTATCACTGATTACACGCATTCGATATTGGTGCAATCGCCAAGATCCTTTTACCAGTCATTTATCCCAGCTTGAAACCGCTACCAAGAGATATCTCAATACTTCCTGGAGGCGGAGTTACTGAAGACGACCAGCCTTGGTACACCCATAATAGTGTGTGTTTTTTGTGTGCATTTACTACAAAAAGATTTTCAAAGCATTATAGCTATGTACGATCTTTTCAACCTCGCAGTGTATGGTGGTACCCGTATATTCCTTAGCAGATGGTGTCTGATAACGTGCTCCATTAAGTTGATGGTTCCTGACGCTCATATTCAACGCATAAAAGCGTCAATAGAGTTGTCTTGATTCTCTGTTATTAATGTCTAATTATTGTGGGATTCATCTAACGTGTATTAACACCAAGAACTCCGCAGCCACTGTAAAATATCTACACGAGAAATCTATCTACTAGACGCTACTCCATCGATTCCTTTGTTTCAGATCGTGCGATTGGCGGTCATGAAATTCTTTATTTGATCACTCTTTCTCTTGTTCTGCAGATCACTATTTTCTTAATCATCGCTTAGAGGTAGTTCTTGTCAATAGTTGATAGTAAATTTCAGGATGTCAAAGAATTGTTTGGTTCCACCAAGACTAGATTCAGCGAGAATCTAACTTGTTAAGAAAGTATCTCCGAAGTTTTTTTGGCGAGTATAACTTGTTAAAGTATTTCTGAAGTTTCTTGATCTTATTGTCACGTAACATGTAGGGCCTAATGTCTATGAAACATCTGAGAATTTCAGGTCTTGGAAGGGTTAACATTTTCGAGCTAGGACTTGTGGTAGTTAATCCTTTATTTTGTGAGAGTTCTAAATGTTTTGACTTGAATTACTTCAAGATCTGTGTGCAGTCCCAAACTTGATGTACACGTCATCAAGTTTGGGGCTGCACAGATATGTCTTGGAAGTACAAGGTGTCTCAAATAAACGGGCTTTCCTAAATAGAAAATAATGATAATAATAATAATAATAATAATAATAATTTATTTTAGCTGGCAGAGTTAAGGCCGTAAGGCCTTCTCTTTCACTCAACCAGCATAAAGTGTACCTAGGCCTATATATGTATGAACTTACAAGCTAGAAAGAATACAACAATTTGATTTAGATAAAAGTTACGTGTATACATCAGTTACTTATGAATTGAAAAGTAAAATACTATGAACTATTAATTAAACAATTAAATACAAACTGTGTAGCAGAATTAAACTATAATACATAGAATGTTAATATATTACAAATAATCAGAAAGACATTATTATGAGGCAATTTTGAAAATACAGCGCAATCAGGATGCATGTCTAAAGAAAGAAGTTACCCAGCATTTGCTCTTAATGGGTTGAGGGAAAACCCAGGAAGAAAACCTCAACCAGGTAATTTGTCCGAACCAGGATTTGAACCCGGGCCCCGTTGTTTCACGGTCAGGCATGCTAACTGTTACTCCACAGCGGTGGACTTACGCAAACTTAAAATTTTATTCGTTTTAGGAGAGGTTGTCTTTAGACACTTACTAAACTCTCTCACAATGCGGAGTTTCCTGTCTATGTGGTCAACACGATGCAGAATCGCCGCGGAAACGTCACAGGACAAGTACAACACAAGAGACAAACCAATATTCCCATGGGGTGGAGTGGAGATGTCTCCGTCAATACTGGGAATCAAACCACGGACCGATGGGCCTCTTGGTTGGAGAGCGCATGTGTCATACATCAAGTCAAAAGATTCCCTTTTTGGTAAGTTCTGTGGAAAGTTTTACAAAAAAAAATATTTTTTCCGTATATCTTTGAGGGGTCAGACTCCTTCACAAAATGAGAATATTCCCAGAATTTGGTCATGTTGGTGCATCGTAAATACTCGTAGCACCGACTACTAACGATTATAATGTTCTTTTTATGTGCCAAGGTACGTTACAGTTCAGTGGTTAACAATCGTATAATCGTATACTCACAACTGCGTGGGAAGTTGTACCTTGAGGAGAATGAAGCATGGACATATGCAACATTATATTTTTTACTCCTTATCCATACTCTTCAGTGCCCTTCAAAACTCAGCAACAAGTTTATTAAAACTGAAGGAGTGTATGCTCAGATGGTAACATGCCCCGCAATGAAAATTTGCACAGAAACGACTTTATGAATTGCTTATTTGTCCAGGAACTGGATAAAATTGGACTGCTACAACTGTGGAGAAAAAAATTATTAAAGTTTTTTTATTTTATTGGGTTATTTTACGACGCTGTATCAACATCTAAGGTTATTTAGCGTCTGAATGAAGTGAACGTGATAATGCCGGTGAAATGAGTCCGGGGTCCACCACCGAAAGTTACCCAGCATTTGCTCCTAGTGGGTTGAGGAAAAACCCCGGAAAAAACCTCAACCAGGTAACTTGCCCCGACCGGGATTCGAACCCGGGCCACCTGGCTTCGCGGCCAGACGTGCTGACCGTTACTCCACAGGTGTGGACATTATTAAAGTGAAAATATTGTTTTGAATATGATTAGACAGAGATGTAACGGTATAGAAAAACAACAAATGTTTAGTCATTATTATTATTATTATTATTATTATTATTATTATTATTATTATTATTCATTCATTCATTCATTCATTCATTCATTCATTCATTCATTCATAGTGTTCTGTCCAAGAACAGGTCTTTCAATATTGTGACGTAGACTACCCCAACCAAAGAAATAAATTAAATAATAGTATATTATGATACAAGGTTGGCAAGCGTTTTTTTTACAAAACCGAGGAAATGTTTGAAAAAACGAGAAGAGCGAGTTTTTCAAATTCCGAGATTTTGTAATACACTTCACAAACTTGTATTGTACAGTATTTTTTGCACGGTAGTATATTTTGAAAATAATATTTTAGAAAATCTTAATATACAGTACGTACATTATACTATGAACAGCTGACTGGTGTTAGCAGTCTGGCCAACGTACAAACGTCATCACCAACTTAAATGTGGAGGAGTAAAAATTATTCAGGTACAGTGGACTCTCCTAAGTTCGACAAAACAGAATTGGAAGTTCAGTCCAATAAGGGTAGTGGGTGTGGTAGGTGAAATGAATACAAATTCTTATTGGTTATCCATCAACGAATACAGTACTGTACTTGCATTTCCTGCCCGCCCCGAGACTTGTGTATGCACTTCTAGTACCACAGTGGGTTTCGACATTTCCGTCTCACAAACGGCACAATTCTCAAATAGAAAAAGAAGAGGTCATTAATTTAAAATAAGTGATTAAATATGGATGTCCTAATCAATAAAATATTCTGTTTTCCTTTAACAAAAGTATCACAAGACACAGAACCAATTCCCATTCAAATCGCAAACCCATTTCTTAGTGCTCGTATAGGGGCGTGTCTAATTCTCCTACGTAAGCAGTCGAACTATAGAATGTCGAACTTGATTTCTGTCGAACTTAAGAGCTTCCACTGTACTTGCAATATTTCGTGTTCAATTGGAATAATTTTTTTTATTTCTTTTTGTTAAGTGAAATTTGAATTGTTTAACCCTTTGCAGCACAAATTAATTTTTTATGTTTTTCATAACATGGATCATAACAAAGCTTCGATCAATTTTTTTTCAACATTTTAACTCTGCACATAATTTCAAAACACAGATGGCACCTCTGTGTATACAAAAGAGGTGGTTCCTTGGTGGAATATCTGTGTCATAAAATTTATAAAGAAAGAAACCGGTGGTTCTTCTGAATAACCACTATGCTGCATAAGGTTAAATAAAGTTTAATACATTTCAAATGCATGATTTGTTTCGTATAATGTATATTAAACTAACAATGCCTTTTGCATATTAATTTTACATGCATTGTAGGATTGTAGCATACATAGAAGGCAGTGGTTTTCATTACAACTCTAGAGCAGTTATCTATACTAATAATAAATCTGTAGCCAAAATTTTTCTGGTAATTTTCGATTTTAGAAAAATAATTGGTGTTAACATGTATAATTAACCATCCTGAAACCTAAAATCGCTTTTTTGAAATTCTGTCTGTCTGTCTGTCTGTCTGCCTGTCTGTCTGTCTGGATGTTTGTTACCTTTTCACGCGATAATGGCTGAGCTGATTTATATGAAAATTGGAATATAAATTAAGTTCGTTATAACTTAGATTTTAGGTTATATGGCATTCAAAATACTTTATTTAAAAGGGGGGTTATAAGGGGGCTTGAATTAAATAAATCGAAATATCTCCCTTATTATTAATTTTCGTGAAAAATGTTACATGACCAAAGTTTTTTTAATAATTATTTCCGATAAGTTTCATTCCATGGAAAATTTTGATAGGACTGATATTTCATTAGATAAATGAGTTTTAAAATTTATATAATAACGCCATCTAAGGCAGTGTAATGAAATAAACAAATGACTTCATCTATAAGGGGTCTTGGACAACAACAAACGAAAGCTATTAAACATAGCCTACAGAGAATGTTTCTGTGTTTGTATGAAGTAATATCGATTAAAGGATATACAAGACTTTTAAAATAGCAATATAATATATTTTAACCGCCGCCTCAGATTACAGCGTTGTTGTTCCTGCAATAACTCCTAGGTGCAAAATATAAAATTTTTGAGTAGAAAGAAAAAACACATTTATTCATTCCATGGCAATGGTACATAGGAGATCGTGAATTCTTACATTATCGAAAGAAAGAAATATAATTACATATCATTATATATGCTGTATCACTAGTTAAGTTATTTGAAGGGTTCAGAACCATAATGGGTCAAGCGCCATTTACTGAAGACGTAGAAAACAAGGGTTAAAATTAATTTATTATTATAATTCAATGGAAACATGTAGCAAGTAATATAAAATATACACAATAAATCTAAATGATGTCAATCTTCATTAAACTATGGTTGCATGTAATAACAATTAAGAAACATGTTAGTGGAGCGCACGGGTACGGCTAGTTTGTAATATTTCAACATAACTACTTATCTAGGTTGGGAACTCTGAATTCAGTAAAATCAAATTTCAATCGTGGCGGCCGTTTGCTGTAACGACGAAAAAAACACACTATCGTGCAAAAAGATACATTATAGCACAGTTCAGCTTAAATTTTCGAATACGTTATATCTGCAAAACTGAATGCAGTAAAATCAGGAATGAAAGTCATTTGGCAGATGGACGTCTGATAGCACGATTAAAATGACCACTTGTGAAATTACTTCGAGTTTGGTGCTCTGTGATAGTAGAAATGAGTAAATAAGTGAAATTTGCGTATTGAGGACAAATCACTGCATTGAGTACAAAAGACTGCCTAATACACCAAATTGAACTATATTTAAACTAAAACTATTTTCTACATTAATAAATCATAGTCTAGTTTACGATCACTACTGTGCATGGAATCGTGCGCTAGCTTCCTCTTGTAAGAAACTCTCCTTTTCCTATGTTATTGGCGCTATTTACTATAAGTGTAGTTCGCCGACCTCTGCTTTACGCGAGCTTAGGCAGTTTCAGAGGCTCGTGCGCTCATCTGTTGCGGGCTCTGCCGCTATGGGGCCGAAGGGGGGTTCAACCCAGAGTCTGCAGCATCGATCCCACTGTTGCAGCTACTCATGACTCCCTAATGGATACGCTAAAATCTTTTTTATTACTATTTCATTCCCCGTTGACTCTGGAAAATGCAGAAAGGGATATTCATGTCTGCTCTAAACATCAACTTATTCATTTATCATCATTATATTTCCTGACATAAAAGGGACGATGATTCCGTTATAAAGTTTACATGTTTCTTGAGCCGTATAGACAGGCAGTATATTATGCGCCATGGCACAGGGTGGAGCAGTCTGCTGCTGCTCAGGCTGCAGTACAGCCACAGTCTGCTATATACAGTCACAAAGCTTTAGTTTTGAGGGTGCTAGAAACAATAGACTGTGACGGTACTATTTTGCATTGCCTGTAATGAGGCGATATTAGCGATCCTAGTGGTGAGCAACTACCTAATGTTTGCATATTTACTACGTATTGAGCTTCGCGACTGTATATACTAGACTGTGGTACAGCTCCGTGACTCGTTATTCGTATCTCTCATATGAGTTATTATACCAATTTAAAGGAAAAGCGTCGCCCTGGTTGGCAAGTTGGTATAGCACTGGCCTTCTATGCCCAAGGTTGCGGGTTCGATCCCGGGCCAGGTCGATGGCATTTAAGTGTGCTTAAATGTGACAGGCTCATGTCAGTAGATTTACTGGCATGTAAAAGAACTCCTGCGGGACAAAATTCCGGCACATCCGGCGACGCTGATATAACCTCTGCAGTTGCGAGCGTCGTTAAATAAAACATAACATTTAACATTAAAGGAAAAGCCAAATCAGGCCCGTCGGTAGAGTGACAAACTGCGGTCTGGACGAATCCGAGTTCAATTCCGAGTGGAGTTAGGATTATTCAATACGAATTAACTTACAGAACCGCGTCTGTGGCTCAGAACTGGCACGCTGGTTTTCATCCACACAGTCCGAGTTCAATCCTCGGCCTGGTCTTGATGAAATTTGTGATGGAAAAGGAGACTTTATAGAAGAGTTTTCTTGGAGTACTTTCGTTTCCTCCTTCATTGCAGCAACACTACCCACTTTTTGCTCATTTATCTATTATTTTCTTCTTCTTCTCCTATCAAGTATTGGAATTAGGCTTGTAATGTTGGGGGCCGATAGGGTGCGTTACAATGGTTTCAAGTTTACTATCCGTTCTCCAGTCAGTACTCTAACATGCATAAACAGTGTAAATGCTGAATAATGGGGAAGGTTAAAGGTTCTCAGGCGCATATTTTTTCAGCGGAATTTAGTCAGTGTTTTGAAGTGAATTACGGGAACATTAGATGTAAATTATGTAATACAAACATACGAGGTGACAAGCGATATTATATACAGAGACATTATAGCACAAGAAAAGAAAGGAGGAAACTCAAACTCATGAATAATTCTACTGTATGATAATTCTTCTGCACATAACGAAAGACAATGCTTTTAGTATACAGCTGTCCGGTATTATTAAGTAAGGTATTTGTTAAAACCTTCTGAAATCTAAACCTTGGCTTTTGCATGTTGTCTTCCGTCCTCTGGGACGAATTTACTCGAGCGTCACTTGCACAGTGCAAGCGCTCGGATTACTCCTTTCGCGAGGATGAGGCGCCCTCGCTCCACGCTCAATGTTCAGGCTGTAACATCTTCGGCGATCCTGACTTGAAGCTATTCTGTCGTACTTTTCCCCTCATGTGGTATTTATTATGTTACGTCCATTTTTATCGTTTCTCCTTCAAAATTCTCGAATGTTCTTTCGATGGAACGGCGAAAATCGAAGTGAGACAAATAGCCAACAGGCTTGGAGCTCGCGTAGAAACTTTTCTCAGCCCAAATTTCCCTATCTAGGAACACGTTTTTGCGTACCTTTTAATATTCTCCTCCGTTTCCCCCATTGACACATTGAGAAGAGTCTGCTAATCGCTTGGATCAACAGAGAAAAGAAATTTTTTTAGAAGTACGACGTAATCGGAGAAATCCTGCCTCAGCCAGCCACACATTTTATAGAATATTTACGCAGAAGAGAGAACTCCTATCTCTTAGCGAAAACTTGTCATTTTAGTATATTAATAAATTATCAAATAGGAAGTGCAATTCAATAAAACAATCGCGGCCGATTATAAGGGACTCTTCCGTCTTTTGTTGAAGAGACGGAAGGAAATCCAAATATCCTACTCTCTCAAATCCGCCTTTGGATCGAGGTTTCAGACCTACAGAACACGAAACTAGTACAGTAAGCGTTTCCGAGGCTATCCTTCAATTACGTGGAAAGGGAATACTAATCTGATGTGGCACACGATATTCTCTTGAGAAATAGGGAAAACCATACTCAGGCATCAAGTCTGTTTCGCTAACACTCATCAGAGTTTGCTTGGCATATGTTAAATTAACAATTTGTTAATTTCCTAATGTCTTGTTAAAACCGGAACTGTTTCACTCGATGTAAATGGTGATGATCCTTCATTTCTTGTGTAGGATATTTTAAAAAATGTAGGCTATTTTATTAAGCCTCGGAATAGGACTGATTCTCTGGCACGACCACAGCAAAGGAATAAGGATTTGAGATTTGGCACTTGGAACGTAACTAGTCTTTATAGAACAGGAGGGGTAACATTAGTAGCAAAAGAACTAGCTAGATATAGAATAGACTTCGTAGGAGTACAAGAGGTTAGGTTAGATGGGAATGGCATATCACAAATAGGAGATTACTTGTTGTATTATGGGGAAGGAAACAATAATCACCAATTAGGAACAGGATTCTTTGTTCATAAAAGAATAAAATCAGCAGTAAAAAAGGTCGAATTTATCAGTGACAGGTTATCATATTTAGTACTTAAGGGTAGATGGTGCGACATCATAGTTATAAATGCTCACGCCCCTACAGAAGAGAAAGACGACCATATAAAGAATAGCTTCTATGAGGAATTGGAACATACTTTTGATCAGTTCCCTAGATATCACATGAAAATTTTATTGGGGGATTTCAATGCTAAAGTAGGACGGGAGGATATTTTTAGACCAACTATTGGAAAAGAGAGCCTACACGCAATTAGTAGTGACAATGGAGTTAGATTAGTCAACTTTGCCACATCGAAAAATTTAATTGTCAAAAGTACAACATTCCCCCATAAGGATATACATAAATATACTTGGACTTCTCCAGATGGATTGACACACAACCAAATAGATCACATCTTGATAGATAAACGGAGACATACTAGTATAGTAGATATTCGAACTTTCAGGGGTGCAGACTGTAATTCTGACCATTATTTGGTGATTGGAGAATTAAGAGAAAGATTATCAGTAGCCAAGCGAGTAGAGCAACAAGTTAATATTACTAAATTCAATATTTTGAAATTAAAGGACGAGGAAGCTAAGCAAAATTATCAGGTCGAAATTTCGAATAGGTTTGCCACTTTAGAAAGTTCCGACGAAGTTGAGAAAGAATTAGATGTTAATAGCGTGTGGGAAAATATCAGAGATAGTATCAAAATTGCAGCTGAGCAGAGCATAGGTTATTATGAAACTAAGAAAAAGAAACCGTGGTTTGATGAAGATTGTTGCATGGTAGTAGAAAGAAGGAAACAGGCAAAATTGAAATTCTTACAGGATCCAGTTGAGGAGAAGAGAGATAATTATTTCAATGAAAGACGGGAAGCAAGTCGTACACTTAGGAATAAAAAGAGAGGTTACTTGAAGGAAAAACTGAATGAGGTAGAAACAAATAGTAAGAATAAAAACATTCGAGATTTATATAAGGGTATAAAGGAATTTAAGAACGGATATCAGCCAAGGGTAAACGTGATCAAGGATGAGAATGGTGACTTGCTTGCAGACTCTCCATCAATCCTAAACAGATGGAAAAACTATTTTGCGCAACTACTAAATGTACATAGGCCAAATAGAAATGATCGGGACGAAATTGAAATACAAACTGCTGAGCCATTTATACCCGAACCCACGCTTTCAGAAGTCGAAATTGCGATAGAAAATCTGAAAAAGTACAAGTCTCCAGGTATCGATCAAATTCCAGCAGAATTAATACAAGAGGGTGGGAGTGCATTATATAGCGAAATTTATAAACTTGTACTTGCTATTTGGGAAAAGGAAATTGTACCAGAACAATGGAAGGAGTCCATAATTGTACCTATTTTTAAAAAGGGGGACAAAACCAACTGTGGTAACTTTCGGGGAATATCACTTTTGTTGACGTCGTACAAAATTTTGTCCAATATTCTTTTGAGAAGATTAACTCCGTACGTAGATGAAATTATTGGGGATCATCAGTGCGGTTTTCGGCGTAATAGATCGACTATTGATCAGATTTTTTGTATTCGACAGATAATGGAGAAAAAATGGGAGTATAAGGGTACAGTACATCAGTTATTCATAGATTTCAAAAAGGCTTATGACTCGGTTAAGAGGGAAGTATTATATGATATTCTTATTGAATTTGGTATTCCCAAGAAACTAGTTCGATTAATTAAAATGTGTCTCAGTGAAACTTACAGCAGAGTCCGTATAGGTCAGTTTCTATCTGATGCTTTTCCAATTCACTGCGGGCTAAAGCAGGGAGATGCACTATCACCTTTACTTTTTAACTTTGCTCTAGAATATGCCATTAGGAAAGTTCAGGATAACAGGCAGGGTTTGGAATTGAACGGGTTACATCAGCTTCTTGTCTATGCGGATGACGTGAATATGTTAGGAGAAAATACACAAACGATTAGGGAAAACACGGAAATTTTACTTGAAGCAAGTAGAGCGATCGGTTTGGAAGTAAATCCCGAAAAGACAAAGTATATGATTATGTCTCGTGACCAGAATATTGTACGAAATGGAAATATAAAAATTGGAGATTTATCCTTCGAAGAGGTGGAAAAATTCAAATATCTTGGAGCAACAGTAACAAATATAAATGACACTCGGGAGGAAATTAAACGCAGAATAAATATGGGAAATGCGTGTTATTATTCGGTTGAGAAGCTCTTATCATCCAGTCTGCTGTCCAAAAATCTGAAAGTTAGAATTTATAAGACAGTTATATTACCGGTTCTTCTGTATGGTTGTGAAACTTGGACTCTCACTCTGAGAGAGGAACATAGGTTCAGGGTGTTTGAGAATAAGGTGCTAAGGAAAATATTTGGGGCTAAGCGGGATGAAGTTACAGGAGAATGGAGAAAGTTACACAACACAGAACTGCACGCATTGTATTCTTCACCTGACATAATTAGGAACATTAAATCCAGACGTTTGAGATGGGCAGGGCATGTAGCACGTATGGGCGAATCCAGAAATGCATATAGAGTGTTAGTTGGGAGACCGGAGGGAAAAAGACCTTTAGGGAGGCCGAGACGTAGATGGGAGGATAATATTAAAATGGATTTGAGGGAGGTGGGGTATGATGATAGAGACTGGATTAATCTTGCACAGGATAGGGACCGCTGGCGGGCTTATGTGAGGGCGGCAATGAACCTTCGGGTTCCTTAAAAGCCATTTGTAAGTAAGTAAGTAAGGCTATTTTATTATCTTCAGATTAAAATATTGTACCCTGAAAGATCCTGACGTAATATTAAGAATATCCCACTCATCAAATGCGTTTTTGGAAAATAAATGCTCGAATTTTGTTAGGAATATAACTGTTAGGTGAAGAATATGGTAACTGAAAATTATGACGTAAGAAAGCAACAATTTGTAGGCCAAACTAATGCTAAGCTTAAGCGGGTGGCGCTACAGCCCACGAAGGGCCAAGACCGACCAGCCGGCTGCTGACCTCACGGCCACATGCCGAAGCAGAGGTGGACAATCATCCAACCAGAATGGAGGTATCGTGTGGTTAGCACGATGAGCTCCCCCCCCCCAGCCGTTATAGCTGGTTTGCGTAACCGGATTTCGCTACCTATCGTAGCTCCCCAAGTGCATCACGATGCTGGGTGGGCTGGGTGGGCACCGGTCGCATACACTGGCCGAAATTTCGTGAGAAAATTTCTTCCCCCATGAGGACTCAAACCAGCGCGATTCCGTAACACGAGTCCTAGGCAGGATGCTTAGACCACGACGCCACGGCGCGGGACGATTTAGACATACAACTGAAAATAAATCAATGTATTAAAAGTAGTATACTAGAATTATTTTCCTGTTTGTGATTATGTATTCAGCCTATTTTTTATTATATATTTATTATTATTATTATTATTATTATTATTATTATTATTATTATTATTATTATTATTATTATTATTTTAAAGTTAATACTGATTGTGTATATGTATTCAATCTCTCTTTTTTATTTTATTTTGTTTATTATTATTTTTAACTTAATATTTGTATACCGGTATGTATTTTTCTGTATGTGATTTGATCCTGGTTGAGTGGAAGAGAAGGCCTGATGTCCTTAACTCTGCCAGGGAAAATAAAACTATTATTAAAAAACTATTATTAAAAGTCATCAACCTCAAAAACATGCATTACCAGAATTAATATCACCAGAAACAGTAGGAAACAGTTTCTATTGAAAAACGGCATTTGTCGGTTGAGTGTGATTTTGGTACAAAATATAAAAGAAAAACCTATTTCCTTATGATTGACTTTTAGTACTTATATGGTCACGAAGTAAGATTTAAACCTGACGTTTTCGTACCAAGTATAATTTTGCAAGAAAATGAAATATAATGTTCAATTCTAAAACTATGTATTGGAACATTTTATTCTTTATGAAGTATTTTAATGAAGTTACTTCATTTTATAACAACGCAAATATTCTAACCTTTGAGCTAGGGCTTGTTGATAAGAATGTCACCTTTAAGACAACAAATTAATTACTAACAAATATAAAAAATCTGAGAAATAATTCTCAGAAGTTAAGCATGTAGCCTACAATTCCATCAGAATATGGTTTAAGAATATACAGAGTGGAAGAAAACTTGTTACATTACAGTAATTCACAAAGATAACAGATCAAGTCAATGCGAACAACTTTTGTCAATAAATTTTTTTATTCGTCCAATATGTTTGTGAATACGAAATGCAACGTGTTGCAACGCTGCAAACAGAGGTCATTGCTCCGCAGTGGAGGTGAGTGGAGTTCCACTCCACAAGACTTGCGAGAGGAGAACGTAAACAAATCGTCTCATCATACAAGCTTCGATCAAATTTGTATAGATCAAATCGTGAAGTATTCTATGAATTAATTACACAAATTGTTTGGCTTTTAATATTATTTATTATGATTTAACTCTAAATTTAATGCCATGAAACGTATTTAACATTCATATTATCTGTTAATTTCTTTGCTTTTTACGTAATTACAAAATAGTAAATAATGTATATTCTTATAATACAAAACTATTTCCATTAAAGATTTCTTTACATTTTATGTAAATTCAAATTAACATTGTTACTAATACACATTCTGACTCAATCTCCATTTAAGTTATTATCCTTGAAGAAATTAAAAATTAATTTGGAACTTTACAGTAATGATTAGTAGTGTTTTAAGCGTTACGTACGTAGCCTACATTAATTAGATTGATTTTTGTTTACATTTTCCTCTCGCAAGTCTTGAGGAGTGGAGTTACATTCACCTTCACCGCGGAGCAATACTGTTTGCAGCGTTGCAACACGTTACATTTCTTATTCTCAGAACTATTGGAGGTATCAAAAAACTTATTTGACAAAAGTTTTTCGCATTACTTGATCTGTTACCTCTGTTAATTGAATTCGATAGATTCAAAATCCGCTATACCCACTTTCACAAATTAAAGGATTTTGACAGTAACTGGTGGAAAATACAAGAAATTTTCAACGTAACAATGACTTTTAACAAACCTTTTGCTTAAAATTTGGTGGCTTTTTCAATTCAATCTCTATATCATCATTAGAATTCATTCTTAGCAAGCAATATGTGGGCATAACTCAATTTTGAACAAAATGGTCTTTAGGAGGTTTTGAATCTAGAAGATTCAATTAATGTAATAGGCTCCCTTCTACCCTTTATATTTTCAGAACTATGTTTTTACGAGCAATAGTGAAAACACGATAGTGTCTGTCTCTATAGCATAATAGTCGAGTAATAGTAATACATTTCTACACTTATTTATATACGATATTATTACATTAGCACTACTTAATTACAAAATAGACTTATGGGTCGCGCAATTTGATCGTCTAGTTGACTTTGGGTATTGTTCAAAAAACTAAGAATTCTTGACTTACAATAGCCTATTAGGATATTATTAAAGAATAATATATAATGTACAATACTAATAACAACAACTCTGAAAAAGTGTGTATCCAATGCATACCCACTTCACTTGCATGATTCGGGTTCCGCATATTGCAGATATATGACAGCGGTATGGCATAGTTGCGCCCCGAAGAAATCAGGTAGCAGAATGGACATGACATTGTTACGCCCTGAAGAAATCAGGTAGCAGGATGGACATGACATTGTTACGCCCTGAAGAAATCAGGTAGCAGAATGGACATGACATTGTTAAGCCCTGAAGAAATCAGGTAGCAGAATGGAAATGACATTGTTACGCCCTGAAGAAATCAGGTAGCAGAATGGACATGACATTGTTACGCCCTGAAGAAATCAGGTAGCAGAATGGACATGACATTGTTACGCCCTGAAGAAATCAGGTAGCAGAATGGACATGACATTGTTACGCCCTGAAGAAATCAGGTAGCAGAATGGACATGACATTGTTACGCCCTGAAGAAATCAGGTAGCAGAATGGACATGACATTGTTACGCCCTGAAGAAATCAGGTAGCAGAATGGACATGGCATTGTTACGCCCTGAAGAAATCAGGTAGCAGAATGGACATGGCATAGTTGCGCCCCCGATGGGCATAGGACACACGAAAGTGATAGTCATAAATTAAATAAAGTGCTTAAAAATATTATAGTGGTAGCTGCATTTTTTCCAGAATATCTGTTCCACCGTCTCTGAATTTCTCGATCACGTGGTTTAAGAAAAGGAGCCTATCTATATCGGTAGGCTATCGATAATCACTGCAAAAACAGTATAAAAGCAGTTAATAAAGTACTGCCAACTTCATGATGTTCATTTTAATTGTAGGCTATTGGTAATCACTGCATAAACAGTAGAAAAACAGTCAATAAAGTACTGCCAACTTCATGCTGTTCATTTTAATGGTAGACTATCGATAATAATTGCATAAACAGCAGAAAAACGGTTAATGAAGTACTGCCAACTTCATGGTGTTTATTTTAACGGTAGGCTATCTGTAATGACTGCATAAACAGTAGAAAAACGGTTAATGAAGTACTGCCAACTTCATGGTGTTCATTTAATGGTAGGCTATCGGTAATCACTGCATAAACAGTAGAAAAACAGTCACTAAAGTACTGCCAACTTCATGGTTTTCATTTTAAAGGTAGACTATCGATAATAACTGCATAAACAGCAGAAAAACAGTCAATAAAGTACTGCCAACTTCATTGTGTTTATTTTAATGGTAGGCTATCGGTAATCACTGCATAAACAGTAGAAAAACAGTCAATAAAGTACTGCCAACTTCATGGTGTTCATTTTAACGGTAGACTATAGATAATAACTGCATAAACAGCAGAAAACCCGTTAATAAAGTTGTGCCAACTTCATGGTGTTCATTTTAACGGTATCGATAATGAATATTAATAAGAAATCAATAAGGTTGGTTGATTATGAGCAGGCTTCGAGACTTCGGACCCAATAGAGCAGTTCAGTGGGAAATCCGCATAACGGCGTACTGAGTATAGTGATAAAGCGTACAGTGGGTGTTAGTACTGTAGAATGAATGCCAACAAATACGCAAAGGAAAACGCTCTGGATTTGAAGGTTCTGACGAATAATTTGGTTTTCATACAAACTGTGTCTGAAACTATTACATGGTTAGAAAAGTCAGAGCAAGAGATGCCGGAAGCCCTCAAATTAATTTAGAAAATAATGCAGAGAATTAATGAGACACCAAGTACACCGGTACTGAACGTGTAAAACAGAAATAGAAATCAATTTTATGTAAAAATAACGGATATGGAACATTGTGTAACATAAACAGCAAATTAGTCGACATAGAGTCACCCGACTGTAAAGGACTGTCTCTTAGAGACTGCAATGATGTTAGATTTTTTCGTTTTGCTCCTATCACGTCATGCGACGTAGAGCGCAGCTTTCTACAGTACAAACTTTGGCAGATAACCGAAAAAGATTTACGTTTGAGACACTGAGAATGTATCTTGTAGTAGATACATTGCAATTCGGTACTGTAACTGCACTTCCTAAAGACGAACAATAGGATAAATGAAAAAATTAAAATTGCTACATGCTTATTTCCACCATTAACACTGTGTATAATTAAACATAAATGCTTATAAAAGACACGAGAATAAATGCTTTTCACATTCTTTTGACATTATCATTGTGTAATGTATATTTACTTTCAGAATGTACATATGTGTGTTTCCCCATACTTACCGTACTCTACTCTAAATAGCAACGTTGTTACCTCAACACATCTCTATCTACCTGCAGCGAGTCAACAACCTATAGTGCATGTACAGTAAACTTATTGTATCGGGTCCAAAGTCTCGAAGCCTGATTATGAGGCTCGAGTTTCCGTAATGTTTTTTTCTCTACCTAGTTCATTGGGATGCAACTATCCATTCCCTCCCACCGAACATCCTCATATTCATCTTCTTTCACTGTGGCTGTTCCTCGACTTTGGAATTCCCTACCGAGTAATGTCAGAGACTGTCAGACATGAAATAAATTTAAGAATAGGCTAACGAGATATTTTTCTAACAATTATTGTCAACAATAATAGCTGTTTCAGGTTTCTCAATGTTTAATGGTTATATATATATATATATATATATATATATATATATATATCACAGATAAATATCTAAATTATCTCATTATTATTAGTATTATTATTATTATTATTATTATTGTTATTATTATTATTATTATTATTGCTATTATTATTATTACCATTATTATTATTATCATTATTATTATAACTATTTCTTACCAGTGTTTATTATTGTCACACTAACATTAGTTATCCAATTTTCATTATTTACTTTCATGTTGTTTTATGATCTAGATATTAATGTAATAACTATATAACCAAATGTATTTAATTAGAATTAGAGTCTGGCTGGGCGGAAGAGAAGGCCTGCTGGGCGGAAGAGAAGGCCTACTGGCCTTAGCTCTGTCAGATTAAATAAATAAATTATTATTATTATTATTATTATTATTATTATTATTATTATTATTATTATACTATGCCCCTTTTTTCTACCTGATGGGAACGGGGCGCAAGTATACCCACAAAACAGGGACCCTTTTTTATCTGCTGCATTTTACCTGATCGTGGGGCGCAACCATGCCCTGTCCATATGGTAGGACTTTGACCCATTTTTCAAGTTGCACACCACTTCGGCGGACCACGCTGTACATGATGTGTATCTGTGAAATTTATGTCGTGTACTAAGGTTAGTGTATGTGTAGACCTAAGTGTAGTGTCGATTCAGAAAATTGAATGTCGTTTTATCTAACAATTCGCCTTAAAACTTGTATGTTATATGTTCAAATACTTTCTTACCGTGTTAAACATATTTATTTTGTCTCGTACTTAACTATTACTAGACTATGGAGTCATCCATGACCTTTTTAAATGTCCTTAAAATGTGTACTTCAATATAATGAATTAGTCCTGTACATAAAAATGTAAGCTGTCATAAAGTTTAATGCACCAGGATTAAGAATAGCCAAATGTGTAACAATTATCACTGATTTGACAATAATAAATTCATTTGACAGGTCGAATATCTAATTTAAAATACGACTTTCGATTTGACGAATGTCTGAGATTAAAAATGTTTAAAAAATGAAAATGAGCTCTTGAGGATGGTAAATCACCCGCATTTCGTTAAGATGCTCAGTGAAACCAGCTCCAGCTTTGCATCAGAGCAGATCTCTTCCCTCTGTTCAGCTATGCTGTACTACTGTACCCGTCTGAATGATTTCAAATCTGCCCAACGCCGTCACGGTAGCCAGATGCCAATCGTTGAGCGCCACGTTTCCTGCATATCGATCAAACTCTTGCTGTAGGTATCCTTTCTATTAATAACTTGCACAACAACACATTTTCACTGGCTTGCTTTCTTTCTCGCTGTTGGGGGAAGTATCACGATGCTATGGATATCGTTGCGATCACAAATATGTTTTATAAACCTATTTGTGTGGCGTTTATTTTCAGTAAGTTCGCCAGTGTAGTTTTAAGTGGTTACGTATGCTTTCGACGGTAAAAAAAAGATTTTTCATTTTTCTTTTAGTACAGTAATTTAATGTAAACATATAGCTTTGTATCATCAACTAGGATGACTTTGTCATTTTCAGCACCTTTTTCCCTTTAAAACATGTTTATTGTGTGAAAAGTATTTTTGTAAATTTCTAGAATATTATTTTCAAACTGTTTAGTGTGTAATGAATAATTTAAAGCCATTTTTCTTTCTTTCTTTCTTTCTTTCTTTCTTTCTTTCTTTCTTTCTTTCTTTCTTTCTTTCTTTCTTTCTTTCTTTCTTTCTTTCTTTCTTTCTTCACCTTAGTTTAACCTCTCCTTTTTAGGTTCATTTATACGACCCTCACTACCCGGGCCTTACAGGGCCGCGACCTGTCGGGAGAGGAATTAATCTATGGTTCACATACATACTTTTTTGACCACACAAGGACATGGAGGGCCTCCCCGGATAAGGGATCAGCTCAATGCCAGGGCCACCTCCGATACAATACAAACATTTAAGACATTACACAGCATTCACTAACACATAGGAAAGGATTAAGGGAAGGATCGCCGTCCATGGCCGGACTTTCAAGAGGTACAATCCCGGCATTTGCCTGGAAATAACTGAGGAAACCATGAAAAACCTCAGTTAGGATTTCCGGCCCCTGGGATCGAAACCCGGACCTTCCGAATGCAAGGCCAGCCCTCTACCACTCCGATAACCCATTTGGTGTCATTTTTCAAAGTTATTTAAATTTCTTAAGTCCACATATTTGTTTCCAAAAAAAATGAGACAATCTCACCTCGACTTGGGGTGACTTTATGTCGAATCTCAAAAACCATTGAATAAACCCTTACACCCTTATATTATAAAAAAATGAATCTCAATAAACAATGATAATGTATAAAAAGCCATCATTTTCAATAGATAAAGGATATAAACTAGGCGAAGAATGCAATTTCATGAAAATTTCCGTTTATTTTAACGTGAGGAGTAAAAATAATAATAATACAGCCTGTGAAGGGCCTAGACCGACCAGCCGGCTGCTGGCCTCACGCCCACATGCCCAAGTAGAGGTGAACGATCATCCAAGCAGAATGGAGGTATCGTGTGGTTAGCACGATGATCCCCAGCCGTTATAGCTGGCATTCGCAACGGGATTTCGCTACTTATTGTAGCTCCCCAAGTGCATCACGATGCTGGGTGGGCACCGGTCCCATACACTGGCCGAAATTTCATGAGAAAATTTCTTCCCCCATGAGGACCCGAACCAGCGCGCATTCCGTAACGCGAGTCCTAGGCGGGATGCCTTAGACCACGACGCCACGGCGCGGAATTATTTGAAATAGTCATCACTCAACTCTAGAACTGAAAGATAGTTGTTCCTCTTCCCCGATACAGTTCTCGGAGGATCAACTTTCCTCAAAATGCTCTCCCATTCGTATTATAAGATGTCAGCTCTTACTTTCTTAATATTTTGTACAAATCTCAACGTTAATTCAGGGTGATCACGGAGAAACCTTTAGATCCAATCAGAGACTGGGGTATTGTCCTTGAATTTAGGTACACTTACACCTTTGCATTGCAGATAATATCGCACAATGATTCTAAAATTAATTTCATCCACAGGAAACCCAAATTCTGATACTTGATAAGATAATCAACAAATTATGATTGCTCCTCTCTATCGTTCAAACAATTTTGGTCCCCCAGTGTTTTTGTATGCCTGTTTTTCAGTCTACTCTTCAAAGTTGTAATAGGAATTCTGTAATTTATGGCTGTTTTTTCTTTGGCATAACCGCTTCATTAAGACTTCATCTACAGCTTTCTTCAAAGTTTGTTCATAGTAGTTTTTGTAGGCATGGCATGATGGATCAGTACGTACCTAGGCCTACCTATATGAAAACAAAAGTACCACTATTTGTTAGTATTCATGTATGAATATAAATGCAAATAAAAAATACCTAAATTTATTTTCAGTGCAAAACATGAGAAAACTTTGATCACACAAAGTCACCCCAAATCGCTGTTAGAAACGCCAGCTCACTGAAGTAAGTTCAGACACCTGTTGCAATAGAAAGTTTGCTGCACAAGAAATTCACTGAAAAATGTAAACAACACAACAGCTTCAGTAAAACTACTTGTGGAATCGCAAAGTTCAATCCGAAATTTCCATACTGAAACTAGTTCTGTCATATATAGGAATCGGAGATTAGTAACCTGTTTCGTTGAAACAAATGTGAGATGACGCCACTTTTATTTTTTTCCGTGATATGACACAAAGTCACCTCAGGGTAGACAAAGTCTGACGGTACTAATATCTATGAAAGAAATTTTAAGATACCTATGAAATTGACCAAGCTGTGCATTAAAATGTCCTACCATGCAAACGTAATACCACCCAGCAATCTGTAAGTTCATCGCTCATTTTCTCAAATCACAATTTTTAGATATAAATTTTGCTTAGCCATTTCTTTTAGTAAGATAAAAAAACTGTAGCTCAGTCTTTATCCTATCTTTAACAGAAATCTAGAAATAAAATTTTAATGAAAACTTTCTTGCAGATTTTAATATTTATTTATTTATTTATTTATTTATTTATTTATTTATTTATTTATT
Source organism: Periplaneta americana (assembly GCF_040183065.1). Taxonomy (NCBI): domain Eukaryota; kingdom Metazoa; phylum Arthropoda; class Insecta; order Blattodea; family Blattidae; genus Periplaneta; species Periplaneta americana. The sequence goes on from NC_091123.1 coordinate 151,790,373, forward strand.
TATTTATTTATTTATTTATTTATTTATTTATTTATTTATTTATTTATTTATTTATTTATTTATTTTATTTATTTATTTAATTTTTCGTTTAATTATTTATTTAACTATTTAACTAATTATTTATTTATTTAACTAATTATTTATTCATTTAACTAATTATTTATTCATTTATTTATTTAATTAATTATTTATTTACTTATTTATTTATTTTATTGCTAGTAAGTTTGAAACGAACACAAGTTAATACAATGTAAAATAAACTAGCCCACTCCTGAGTAAGTAAGACTCGTGCTCAGGAGGGGATTCCAATACACAAAAATAACATTAAAATTGGTAGTGACTATAGATTAAAAATTGTTTAATATGTTTAAACCCAAACTATAAATTTTTTTAACTTTTTTATTAATTTGGGGAGGATTCGTGGTTAAAATAATATTAGTATAAAATTTGTTTAATAATCTGAGTCCTTGACTGATGCTATGATAAAAAAACTGCATTGGTTTTACATTTAGGTTCAGACAAACGCAGAGAATTCGTAGTTTTAGTTCTATATTTATGTTTAGTCTATACTTTTTAAAGTTATTAAGATTTCTGTGAAAATATTTTAATAAAATAAAAAAATAAATTTGTTTAATGTTGAAAACTTTGAAATGTGCAAACAATCTTTGAGTAATCTTTCTGCTTTTTTTAAACAAAATTTTAATACTTTTTTCTCTAGTAAAATTAACGGATATAGGTTGGATTTATAACTTCCAACCCTATCTATAATACCATACATAAATAATATAGATTGAAATAATGCTAAATAAATTATACGTAAACAGTTAAAATGCAAAATAGAATTACTCAAAAAATATAAAATCTTGGGAGTAATTTTTAAACAGTTACTTGATAACAAATCGTAAAATAAAATTTTTGAAAAATTCACAATTTTATTCCAAAACATTTTATGTAGGCCAATATTTTTCTTTCAGATTGAAGAATAATTTTCAAATATTAAGTATATAAAATTTCATGAAAATATAGCTTAAAAATATGGAGGAATGTAATGTATAAAACATTTACCGTGGAGTCCAAGTTACATGGTGGCCTACATTCGATTCTGCATAGGTCGCAAGCCCGAAATGGAGGAAAGGAACGGAGATGATGATGAAACAGGGGAAGTGTAGATGAAGTAGAGAGTGTTGGTGGAATGATAGAGGGAAACAGGAGTATCCCGAGAAAACGACTCTACAATGTATGTTTCGTCCATTACAAATTCCATCACAACCTGGCCGTAGATCGAACCCGGACCGCCTGGATGGATTACCAGCGGGCTACCACAGTCACAGACGCTCAGTCCCATTTACTTCCCCTCCCCCTGTGCTAATAGTTTTTCCATAAATGTTCCACGCATTTTGCGGTCTGGTATTTTAAACAATGGGCTTACTAAGAAATGCCTGTCAGTCTAGACTATACGCAGTACTTTCGATCACATGTACTGCACCATCTGACAAAGCAATTTTTAACCAAGATATCTAAGTCTTCTGTGAAACATTCCTTCCTGAACCCCTGCAGATACCTGGGTACTACTCGACCCACGCAATGGCAAAACCGTCCCACCAAGGTAGAACTTCAGGCGGTGTCTCATGTTTCTATAAACCAACACTAGGACAAGCGAAAGAAACCAGAGTGACCGAGAACGCAGTTATAGTCAAACTAGTGGACATCACAATAATAGGAGTGTATCTACGGCCTCAAACAACAGTCGAAGAAATGATCGAATGTATGGTCACGATCCTCGAGCTCGTAGACCCCGCAACACCAACTATAATAGCAGGGGACCTCAACTGCCGCTTGGATAAGCCAGATCGAAAATGCAGAGCCCTTCTGGAATTGATGGAAGAAGAGGGTTTTCAGGTCGTCAACAAAGCCGATCAACCCACTTATATAGCACACAATGGAACTAGTGCCATTGATCTTATTCTCTACCGAGGTGATAAATTGACAGCAAAGACACACTCAGTCCTAGGAACAAATTCCTGGTCCACCATCAGAAAGCACCTTCCAGTAATGGCGGCCTTCTTGCTACAGAACAACACAGAACAGGAACTCAAAGTCGCACAAAGGTGGACTCCGAGGACACTAGACATAGCATCCTTCAGCGAGACACTTGATCAAGAGCGGGTGATGAACCATATAGAATCAGGGCAGCTTGACACTGCAGTACATATATTACAGGAATGCCTTCTAACTAACGCAGCAGACCCACCCACTAAAAGGAAAGCAAACCATGGTTTGATTCAGAGTGCTACACAGCAAGGAACAAGGTCCTTCAAAGACTACATGCATTCAAAAATATACCAAACCAGGAAAACAGGAGAATGTATATTGAAGAGAGAACGGTGTACGTGAACCTGCTCCACGTAAAGAGAAAAGAATATGCAAATCGAACGGAACAGAAACTAATACAAGACGTGGAATGTAAGCCATACAGGATACTGGACGTCAGAAGACCTACGATGGCATCCCATATCCCGATGGAAACCTGGGAAGCCCACTACGCTGAGCTACTACAGAGAACGAGGCTCGCACAACAGGACACAAGAAGAAATCACACTGAAACTGAAGCATACTCACGCATAACAGAAGCAGAAGTGTGGTCTGTTGTCCAAAGAAGCAAACCCCGCAAAGCAGCAGGACCAGACAACATAACGAATGAACTCATGAAGGAATCCCTTCCGTACACTGTGAAGATCTGGACAGCTATGTATAACAAGTGCATGGAACTCAGCACTATCCCAACCTCTTGGAGGAGGTCACTGATAAAGGTGCTTTACAAAGGCAAAGGATCCCAGGACTCGCATGATTCATACAGGGGGATTGCGCTAGAATGCGCCGCTTTTAAAATGTTGTCCAGCGTCATTCGAAATAGGATACTTGACCGACTAATGGAGGTAATACCAACAGAGCAATATGGCTTCGTACCTGGCAAGTCAACAGTACAGGCAGTGCAACGTATACTCGAATATATTAAAGACTCGATAAATAAACCAAAAGGCCATGTTTTCGCTGCCTTCATCGATTACAAGAAAGCCTTCGATGGTATAAACAGAAACACCCTAATGCAGAAACTTGAGGCAGTACTAGGCCCAGAAGATCAGTTCTTCAGCCTCATAAAGAACATCATGGAAACAAATATAATAAACATCAGCGACGGTCTTCTTAAATCACCAGACATCTTACAAACGAATGGTGTATTGCAAGGGGATCCTCTGAGCCCCATAATGTTCAATCTGGTTACGCACGATGTGATTCAGAAGGTAGCAACCCAAGACGTGAAAATGTATCTGTATGCAGATGATATGGTTGTGCTAAGCAACAACAGGACCTCACTCCAAGAGGCAATCAACAACCTAGTCGTATGGTCCCAGGACAACGACATGCAGATAAACCAAAACAAGACGAAAATAATAAAGTTTCGAAAAGGAGGAAAATTATCCTCAAAGGACAAGTTTATCTGCGAAACTCAAACCCTCGAAATAGTAAAATATTTCAAATATCTAGGGGTGACTCTGCAAGTAACCGGATTCACGTTCACCAGGCATATTGAGGACAGAACAGTCGCGGCAATCAAGGCCACAATGGGGATACGAAACCTCAAGTCCCTATCACTCGGAACCTCAATTGCATTGTTCAAACTCAAAGTCGCACCAGTAGCATCATATGCCATTGAGATAATATGGACGTACCTGAGCTACCAAAACCTGAAAACTTTGGACAGGGCTAAGTCCAGATATATAAAAAGAACACTCTGCATCTCCAAGTTCGCTCCAACCCGACTCGTGTACCAGCTGGCAGGAACAACGTCCTTCATAGAAGATTTAATGGCCACCTACAACCTGACACCAACCCCAGCCAGTACGAAGTTTTTTGACGAACGACGACAGAAAGCCGCAGAAATTGACCCTGCATTTTTCCGCACCCCAGCGATGAACAACGAGGAATGGAAAGCAGCCAACTTCGAGCTACGTCACCATTACACAAGGGGAGCAATCCATGGTTTTCATTACCGCATCTGTACTAGAAAAGGTTTTCACCAGGTGACCAGTGATTGTGCGTGTATAATCTGTGGACTGCATTGCCCGCTATATCACCTCTTTGAGTGCTCACTAAGAACATTGCCGCTGTCATATTACGCTAAAGATGAATGACAAAGAACTGTGCACGACATATTCACAATGCTCGATATACACAATGTGTTTATTAAATCTATTATATTTGCATTTCTGCACCATGAACTGACTTTCTGTTAGTTAACGAGTGTTAACCTTGCAGGAGGCTAACTTGTCAGTGTTTAACGTAATGGAAGGATTCATTAATACTGAAGGTGATATCCATTAATGCAAGGAACAGCAGGAGATTCTGCAAACGTAACAACGTGAGTTCTCACTTACTTACTTACAAATGGCTTTTAAGGAACCCGGAGGTTCATTGCCGCCCTCACATAGGCCCGCCATCGGTCCCTATCCTGGGCAAGATCAATCCAGTCCCTACCCTCATATTCCACCTCCCTCAAATCCATTTTAATATTATCCTCCCATCTACGTCTCGACATCCACAAAGATATTTTTCCGTCCGACCTCCCAAAACTCTCTATATGCATTTCTGGATTCGCCCATACGTGCTACATGCCCTGCCCATCTCAAACGTCTGGATTTAATGTTCCTAATCATGTTAGGTGAAGAATACAACACGCTCAGTTCTGCGTTGTGTAACTTTCTCCATTCTCCTGCAACTTCATCCCTCTTAGGCCCAAATATTTTCCTAAGAACCTTATTCTCAAACATCCTTAATCTCTGTTCCTCTCTCAAAGTGAGAGTGCAAGTTTCACAACCATACAGAACAACCGGTAATATAACTGTTTTATAAATTCTAACTTTCAGATATTTTGACAGCAGACTAGATGACAAAAGCTTCTCAATCGAATAATAACAAGCATTTCCCATATTCATTCTGTGTTTAATTTCCTCCCGAGTGTCATTTATATTTGTTACTGTTGCTCCAAGATATTTGAATTTTTCCACGTCTTCGAAGGATAAATCTCCAATTTTTCTATTTCCATTTCGTACAATATTCTGGTCACGAGACATAATCATATACTTTCTTTTCGGGATTTACTTCCAAACCGATCGCTTTACTTGCTTCCAGTAAAATTTCCGTGTTTGCCCTAATCGTTTGTGGATTTTCTCCTAACATATTCACGTCATCCGCATAGACAAGAAGCTGATGTAACCCGTTCAATTCCAAACCCTGTCTGTTATTCTGAACTTTCCTAATGGCATATTCTAAAGCGAAGTTAAAAAGTAAAGGTGATAGTGCAGCTCCTTGTTTTAGCCCGCGGTGAATTGGAAACGCATCTGACAGAAACTGGCCTATACGGACTCTGCTGTACGTTTCACTGAGACACATTTTAATTAATCGAACTAGTTTCTTGGAAATACCAAATTCAATAAGAATATCATATAATACTTCTCTTTTAACCGAGTCATATGCCTTTTTGAAATCTACGAATAACTGATGTAACAACTGAGTTCTAGCGGTTAAAATTTGCAAACGTGGGATTCCAAATAGACGAATGTCCGTTGCTGTGCACTAAAGACTCCGGGATATGGGATCTCTTTGTTCTGGAAGTGTTAACGAACCTAAAACATAATATTCTTCATGTCTAAAAATTAAATTTCAAATATTCAGAAATGTTTAAATAATGTGATTCGGATACATTATCCTCCATTTCCTCTATACATATACACGCTATAAGGTGTTAAAAGGGCATTCAATATTTTGAGAGGTTGTAGTATTCATTAAAACAAGAAAATAAAGTCTAATGAATATAATTCCTAAAATTAGGTCCAACATTTTCTCATATATGGGTACTTGTTCATCAACATCATAGGAGGTCATTAAACATGTACAATTCAATAGTGATAGAAAGAGGAAGAAGAATAAAGTGTAGAATATTTGCTCATGATATGGCACTGTTATCAGGAGCGGAGATGAAAGTAAGGGGTATGCTTCTACACGTATGCCATTGGAGCTAAATGACAGCTGTGAGCAGTATGGGATGAAGACCGTGGTTATCGGAAGAAAAATAAAGAAGGTAAACCTGCGAATTCTAAATGAGGCAGTAGAGCAAGTGGATAGCTTCAAATACTTAGGGTGCACTATAAGCAGTAACATGAGCTGCTGCCAGGAAGTCAAAAGGAGGATAGCAATGGCAAAAGAAGCTTTTAATAGGAAAAGGAGCATCTTCTGTGAACGTCTGGAAAAAGAACTAAGGAAGAGACTAGTAAAGTGCATTGTGTGGAGTGTTGCATTGTATGGGACAGAAACATGGACATTACGACGAAGTGAAGAGAAACGACTAGAAGTATTTGAAATGCAGATATGGCTAAGAATGGAGCGTGTGAAATAGACAGCCAGAATAAGAAATGAAGCTGCGTTAGAAAGAGTGGGTGAAGAAATAATAATGCTGAAACTGATCAGGAAGGGAAAAAGAAATTGACTGGGCTCTGGCTGAGAAGAAACTGCTTTCTGAAGGATGCACTGAAAGGAATTGTGAACGGGAGAAGAGTTCGGGGCAGAAGAAGATGTTAGATGATGGACGACATTAAGATATATGGATCTATGCGGAGACTAAGGAGAAGGTTGAAACGAGGAAAGGTCGGAGAATGATGGGCTTGCAGTGAAGGACCTGTCCTTGTGTAGAATGAATGAATTCAAATTATACTTGTAAAAGAAACGAAAACTCCAGACTGCGCCCCACAGTTTGTGTATCGCTGCTGCACTCAGTCCCGTCTGCCGTGTGAGAGCTCGTGCGACAGACTCGACGCTAGCTCGCCACACCATTCAATTGCACCTGTCCTCAAACACACATAAGTGCCCATGCACTCCGAAATGTGTCATTCAATACAATGTAACACCTGCTGTCCTCAGGCACAGAGTTCCACAACCTCTGACAAAGGAAACAGCATCTATACGTCATCTCACTTAAAGTTGCGTCTGATCTAAACAAACGAATGGAGTCGTTTGTAAATTTAATATTCCACGTGATTGGTTAGAAACGGTATATATATGATTATGTCGAAGTCGTTAGTTGTTGCATGGAACCATTTTCAGAATAGGTTACGTTTTTAATCTGATCAGCAATACAAGCAGTTACCAGGTCTTCCAATATGGCATTTATTATGATCGAATATCCACTAAAACCATGAACGTGAAAGACAAAAGTGACTGTACCTCGACAACTGACCGAAACATTATGTAATAATATATTTATATTATCTTCGTTGCTTGCTTGTTATTACTCGTAGTTTGACGTTCCTCCTCTAACGTTCAAAGTTTCCTTACTTACTAAGTTACACCCTATGTGTGTACAGTATGTTATGTTATGTTATGTTATGTTATGTTATGTTATGTTATGTTATGTTATGTTATGTTATGTTATGTTATATGTTATGTTATTTTATGTTATGTTATGTTATGTTATGTTATGTTATGTAATGTTACGTTATGTTATATGTTATGTTATTTTATATGTTATGTTATTTTATGTTATGTTATATGTTATGTTATGTTGTTATATGTTATGTTATGTTATATTATATGTTATGTTGTGTTATATTATATGTTATGTTATGTTGTGTTATATGTTATGTTATATGTTATGTTATATGTTATGTTATGTTTTATGTTATGTTATGTTATGTTATATGTTATGTTATGTTATGTTGTGTTATATTATGTTATATTATGTTATGTTACATGTTATGTAGTCCACACCTGTGGAGTAACGGTCAGCGCGTCTGGCTGCGAAACCAGGTGGCCCGGGTTCGAATCCCGGTCGGGGCAAGTTACCTGGTAGAGGTTTTTTCCGGGGTTTTCCCTCAACCCAATACGAGCAAATGCTGGGTAACTTTCGGTGTTGGACCCCGGACTCATTTCACCGGCATTATCACCTTCATATCATTCAGACGCTAAATAACCTAAATGTTAATACAGCGTCGTAAAATAACCCAATAAAATAAAAAATAAATACATGTTATGTTATGTTATATGTTATGTTATGTTATATGTTATGTTATGTTATATGTTGTGTTATGTTATGTTATGTTATGTTATGTTATGTTATGTTATGTTATGTTATGTTATGTTATGTTATGTTATGTTATGTTATGTTATGTTATATGTTATGTCATATGCTGTGTTATGTTATGTTATGTTAGCCTATGTTATGTTATGTTATGTTATGTTATGTTATGTTATGTTAGCCTAAGTTATGTTATGTTATGTTTTGTTATGTTAATGTATTCTACCTATCTATCTATCTATCTATCTATCTATCTATCTATCTATCTATCTATCTATCTATCTATCTATCTATCTATCTATCTATCTATCTATCTATCTATCTATCTATCTATCTATCTATCTATGTTAATGTATGGGAAGTGTTACAAATATGGAATAGGCCTAGCACTTTGTTTTTTGTTTTTTGTTTTTTTTTTTTTTCATTTTGAAACCTACATGTTTTGCATACCGAAAGTTAAGTATCGTCCTGTTTATTGCCGAATGTCCCTGTGAATGGTACACCGGACGTAGAAGTTCGTAAGTTGTTATAATACAGATAAAAAAAACATTTCCTCAAAATCTAACATATTTCCTCATATAAATGAAGGTACAAATATAAAATACTTTTAACAAGTTACAGGATTATCAAAATTGAAAAGCCAAGATGCCCTCTACTAATAAAAACACAGAACGAGCATTCAGCATCTTCATTAGAAGGTGTTTTTTCAACCATAATACTGAATCCAGATGAATCGTCTCCCACGTCTTTTCTCGAACTTGTTTTATAGCTTCTTGCATTGTCTTTTCATTCCATTGTTTTCTAAGTTTGTTGGAAGGTGAGGTTTTTCCTCCTCCTACAGGTGCCAACACTAGTAACGAAATTGAATTTCAGAGTATAAAGATGGAATACTAATAATTCTAGTATTTCATATTTGATACACTGATGTTGTAAGTCATAACCTCAAAACATATAATAATAGTTTTAAAACGAAATCAATTAAACATATAAATGTCTCTTTAAGAATATTTCTAACACTGAATAATAAAATGTACATTCAAGAAAAGAACTTATGGGCAAAATGTTCACTCTCCTCGAAAACGCAATAATGATAAACTAAGACATTCCCGCGAGAGACTATCAGCACAGTCTAGTATATACAGTCACGAAGCTCAATACGTAGTAAATATGCATCCATAGGTAGTTGCTAACCACTAGGATCGCTACTATCGCTTCATTACGGACAATACGAAATAGTACGTGCACAGTCTATTGTTTCTAGTACCCTCATAAACTCAAGCTTCGTGACTGTATATACTAGACTGTGCTATCAGTGCGTAGTAATTTGGAAGGCTTCCGCTAGAATATAACACGTCTCAGGTCATATATAACACAATTTCATATTTGTACCCCTATTTCATATTTGTAACACTTCCTCTATATATGTATGTATGTATGATAGAGAAAAGAGAAGAATTGAAATAAGGAAGTAGAAAAATAAGGAAAGTTAAAAATATAGAAGAAACAAGAAATGTAAAGAAAAGAAAAATAAGAATGGAAGGGAAGAAGAAAAAGAAGAAAGCAATATTTCTAACACTGAATTTATAAATTCGTTAATCTTCGATGCTACTTATCCATTAGAGTTCTACGAAATGTTTATTTGGCCATTATTCAGTCTATTATTCAATATGGTATAATTGTTTGGGGGGGAAGTACAAAAATTAATCTTAGTCCGTTAAATTTACTACAAAAACGAATAATTAAAATTTGTTTGAAGAAACGTTTCCATTATCCAACTAAATTAATTTATTCTGAATGTAATGTATTTATTATTGAACAAATTTATAAGTATACGCTGTTAAAATTTTATCTTAAAAATCGTAATAAGTTTGTATTACAGACACATAATTATGACACAAGACGAAATATTAATTCAACATTAGTAGAACCTAAATGTCTCATATCTGCTGGTCTAAAGCCTAGCATTAATTTTGGCCCTCGGTTGTACAATGCTTTAACTAAATTACACCCACAACTTCTAACATGTAACCCACTAGCATATAACAAGAAAATTAGAAACTTGTTAATATCTTCAATTTGATTAAATAAATTTATAGCCTATGTGTATGAATTAATCAACCTATATTATATTTGTATTCTATAATTTTTATATATACGAGTATATTGTCCTACTTTTCACGTGCGATATTATTCTTCTCTAGTGTTAATATTATATTATATAATTCCATTGTCGCTGTAATTTAAATTTTAGTTCCTATTTTATTTTGCTTATTTATTATTATTATTATTATTATTATTATTATTATTATTATTATTATTATTATTTTATTTTCTATATTTATTTTATATTAATATTGTATTATATAATTTCTGTAACTGTAATTTTAATTTTATTTCCTATTTTATTTTATTTTATATTCTCTTATAGCCTATTAATATTATATCTGAACTGCGACCGAACACGAGCGCTGCCCATTCGGTCTAAAATTTTGTTATACTACTGTATCTCCTTTTTTATATTGATTGTATTATTTTATTTCTATTTCTCTTGTTTGTTTGTAATTATATTCTTTATTCTGTATATTTAAATGAAAAGGAAAGAAATTAAAAATGAAGAGAGTGAGAAAAGAAACCTAGAACGGAATTATAAAATAGAAAATAAATTAAAGACAAAAGCAAGAAATGAAAGTAGAAGAAACAAGGGTGGAGGAAGGAAAGCACGAAAGAGAGATGTAAAACAAGAAAGTAGGAAATAATGAAAAACAAAACTAAGAAACGGAATGAGTAGAAAGAGGAAGGAAGCAGAAAGAAGTGAAAAGGAATAAACAGAAAGGAAGAAAGATACAAAGGAAAAAAGTAAGAAAGAATGGGGAAAAAAACTGATAAAGAATGTAACTAACTGCTCTCTTCAGCTTTATCCTCATATTTCTCCCGACAAGGAACTCCAAGGTCTCCCTGAATGCATAACAACAAATTAAACGCAATTGAAACATCGTGGGCTGCTGTCAGGAGTGCGGGTGAGTGAGTGTGTGAGAAGAAAGACCACTCTGATTACGTATTCTCAAAGCACGTGGTTACCAAATTAGAAGCAATTAGCATGCTGATTACCAATGTCCATGAATAAAGATGACGCATGTCACTCGAACCTCTACAATTATTTGTATTCATATCAAGCGCTACCCTTGTTCGTAAAATGTCCTTGGGTTGGGGCACCCTACTTCGAAGTGACTATGGTCACTATCGCGCGGGTTCCCAAAACTCCTTGGCCCCTATAGAGCAGTAGCATTCAATTTTTTTGGCTGCGTACACTAAAAATTAATTTTTTTTTTACCTTCGCACCTCCAAACTTAATTGTAATTACACGAGAAATAACAAAAAAATGAAAATATATAAACTGAAATAATTAGCAAGAAATATACCGGTAATATGTCAACATTTTTACATACGCACTGACCCTCATAATATGTTATTTTACGTGATTTATTAAAAAGGTGATTAATGTATTGGTTTCATTTTAAATTATTGTTGAAAATTATGCATAATATTTAACTTCAGAGGACTCCTTAATAATTAATCGGACATTTAGGCCTACAATGTATAAGGCAACAATGACAGTGGGCCAAAAAAATATACGAATTTTTGCGTTTTTTAAATGGAAAATACTCAACATTAAAACTAAACCATGGATCCACAGCAATAGTTACAGTCGATAGCATTATGGTAAGAAGTAAAAAATGCCTCATTTCTTCAAAAGCCATTTTAACTGTGTTGGATTAGGCTTAAAAAATTGTCTGGCAGCGATAAAAAGAAGGAAGCCATGGAGGCTACTGAATTGTTACATCAGCTAGAAAAATTTGACACCTTATTTTATTTGGTATGTTTAGACGATATTCTTACTCTTGCAAATTCATTATCGGAAGCAGCTCAGTCTCCAAAAATGGATATTAGTAAATGTTCGTCCTTCATTAAGGCAATGATATAATAGTACATTATGCAAGGGGCCTATAATGATAGTAATTAAGACGCAAGTATGTTTGTTTATGAAACAAGCGCAAGCGAGTTTCATAATTTTCATGCAAGCGTCTTAATTACCATTATAGGCAAGTTTCATACGACTTTTTATGCTCGACCATATTTCTAACTTGAAATTATTTAGAAGTATTCATTTTATTTGTATCTGACAGAAGATCGGAAGTGACCTTGTTCATAGCTCGTGAATTGTGAGATGTGCGCAGACACGAAAGTATTGATTTTTTCCGAAGAACAATAATGTCATTGACCTTGATGTAATGCAAAGAATGTATAACCCGGAAATTGATTTAGAATTGAAAAACGAGATGACAAATTGATTTTATTTGAATATGATTTACAATTAACGCTAATTATTATAGTAACAGAACATAACCTTCTGCGACAGTATTGGATTTCCAGCCTCCTTGACGTTTCCCTCGTCTTTCGATTGCATATCCGAGAATAATCGAAAACCTGAGCTTTAATGAATAGGTGTACTTTAATGACATGCATTAAAGGACTGCTACTAGGTGTATAATTACTACATTTCGGCATGGTCGAGCATAAAACTTCTAAAAGCTCTGAAACGAAGAAAAATTCGACAATCACGTCAAGCACAAGGCTTTGTAATCTTGCAATTCTATTCATTGAAAGCGAGAAAAGTTGGGATTTGTTGAAGAACCTATCACCAGCGATCGACAGATTCGTTTCTAGGAAATCTCGACAGCTCCATTTCACCTTATGAAGCGTTTGTATAGGTATGCCTTGCATGATTGTTTATCATAATTTTGCATGTCATTAAATACGACTTCCGAAAATGAGTTTCAAGAGAGTTGACGACAGCGGCATTGTCAGGAGATGGGTCAGGTACTTTCTAAACCCTGCATATCTGGCCCACCCAAAATAATTAGTCTGGCTACGCCACTGCAACAATCAGAGTTATGTAATTTAATACTTAATATAGATGTAGGAGGTTTCTTACATTTTTCAGATAATGTTGTTTTGTACCTGTATTGTTTTGGTGTATGTTGTGTCTTAATCCTTTTCTAGTAGTTTAGTTTCATTGTGGTTGAATGTTACGTTTGTTGTGTTGAATATTCTTGGGTGGAATTTGTGTTTCGTGGTGTATGTTGTTGTCTGTTGTGTCTTTAGTGTGGCTAGTTTATTGTTGTCTTTTTTTTCCTGGCTTATTTCTGTTATTACTTTGTTTGTGTGTGTTAAATTAACAGTTGATAGAAATAAATTATTATAATAATTCAAAATAGATTCACGATAAATGTGTTGTAAAAAATTTAAAAATTGCTTGTAACAACATTGTTTAACGGAAAACTGTGTAACGTCTTCAGAGATTTCAACCCACAGAAATTGAAACTACATTCTAGTGAATATTAGGATTAGATATTTGCTTAGGTTATAATATAGTATACATTTCATGAAACTTGTTAATAGAAATATAAGATTGTATTTTAGTATTTAATCTCAACTCATTGCATTTCATTCATTCATGTGTATAACTTATAAAACTTTGTACAGATTTGCTGAATATATGGATTTGTAAAATTGTATTAATTTCATAATTGACACGTAAGACTAAGTCAATAGGAGACTTCATTAATCAATATCATATAATTATTATTATTATTTTTTATTTTTATTATTAGTAGTAGTAGTAGTAGTAGTAGTAGTAATAGTAGTAGTAATAGTAGTACTATTATGTATTTATAACCCTAACATACCTATCTCAAGTAAAATAGGGTTCTCTGTAAAATTGGAGTATAATAAATAATGGAATAATTATGGTTTTATTTTCATTGATAGATATTTATGCCAAACCAAGAAAGATAATTTATATCAAACTTACATGACTTTCGCAGTGATTACATCGTGGTGTGTTACAATTTTGAGATTATTTCATTGATTTAAGCACTTTTTTTTTTCTCCTGTGTGTGGTGTGAGAGAATATCGTAGTTTCACCGAAAATAAAAACTGAAAAAACATACGGAAATCGTATCATTCCGTTTCCGGCATTGTGTATGAATCGTCTGTAGAACTTCCGGAGCAGAATTCTGAACTACCGTTCACAGAGAGCCATCAGCTGTGACGCGCTCCAAGCATGCTCCAGTGACTTGCTGACGTAGGCACATTTCTAGTTAATGAAAGCCGCTCTCCCAGAGTCTGAGCGCGGGGTAGACATCTTGCAACAGTGCGTAAACGACGTTTATCATAGGTAATATCATGGAAGGGCTTGAGGGCACCGATACATATAAGAGTGAAGCAAGTTGCGAATAAATTTATCTAAGAAATTTGAACACCTCGAATGGTGTTTATTAGGACTAATTCGCAAATAAAATGAGCAAAACGAAAGACGTCACATGTGCTAATAAAATATAAATAATATTAATTGTTTACAGTCATGCAGCTGAAAGCTTGGTCATTGCAACTAGATAATGCTATTGTATTGTTACATGACCTACCTTAATTCTTACTAGTACATTATGCAACGAGCCTATAATGGTAGTAATTAAGACTCGACTCTTATCATCCAGTCTGCTGTCCAAAAATCTGAAAGTTAGAATTTATAAAACAGTTATATTACCGGTTGTTCTATATGGCTGTGAAACTTGGACTCTCACTCTGAGAGAGGAACATAGGTTAAGGGTGTTTGAGAATAAGGTGCTTAGGAAAATATTTGGGGCTAAGCGGGATGAAGTTACAGGAGAATGGAGAAAGTTACACAACACAGAACTGCACGCATTGTATTCTTCACCTGACATAATTAGGAACTTGAAATCCAGACGTTTGAGATGGGCAGGGCATGTAGCACGTATGGGCGAATCCAGAAATGCATATAGAGTGTTAGTTGGGAGACCGGAGGGAAAAAGACCTTTAGGGAGGCCGAGACGTAGATGGGAGGATAATATTAAAATGGATTTGAGGGAGGTGGGGTATGATGATAGAGACTGGATTAATCTTGCACAGGATAGGGACCGCTGGCGGGCTTATGTGAGGGCGGCAATGAACCTTCGGGTTCCTTAAAAGCCATTTGTAAGTAAGTAAGTATGTTTATGAAACGAGCGCTAGCGAGTTTCATAATTTTCATACGAGCGTCTTAATTACCGTCATAGGCAAGTTTCATACGACTTTTTATGCTTGACCATATTTCTAACTTGAAATTATTCATAAGTATTCATATTATTCTTATCTGACTGGGAAGCGGAAGTGACCTTGTACAATATTTCGTAAATTGTGAGATGTGCGCAGACGCGAAAGTATTGATTTTTTTCCAAGGAACAAATGTCATTGACCTTGAGATAATCTAGAGAGTAAAATGAAAATTAATCTTGATATAACCTGGAAATTGATTTAGACATTTAAAAACGAGATAACAAATTGAATTTATTTGAATATTATTTAAAATTAACGCTAATTATTATAGTAACAGAACATAACCTTCTGCGACAATATTGGATTTCCAGCCTCCGTGACGTTTCGCTAGTTGTCTTTCGATTGCATATCCGAAAATAATCGATACTTACTCTTTCATATTGCTACAATGGTGTTTTCTGATCGGTAGAAAACCTGAACTTTAATGAATAGGTGTACTTTAATGAGGTCCATTAAAGGGCTGCTACCAGGTGTATAATTACTACATTTCGGCATGGTCGAGCATAAACAAAATACTCGTATATGAATAATAGAACAAACATACTTTTTAACTAAAAAATAAACCATAAATTAATCACAACCTAAATAGTTATTATTAAATACACTTACAATTTACAAATGGCTTTTAGAGAATCCGGATATTCATTGCACCCCTCACATAAGCCCGCCATCAGTCCCTATCGAGAGCAAGATTAATTCAGTCTCTGCAATCAAATCCCACTTCCCTCAAATGCATTTTAATATTATCCTCCAATCTACGTCTCGGCATCCACAAAGATATTTTTCCGTCCGACCTTACATTAATACTCTATATGCATTTCTGAATTCCCCGGTACGTGCTACATGCCCTGCCCATCTCAAACGTCTGGATTTAATGTTCCTAATTATGTCAGGTGAAGAATACAATGCGTGCAGTTCTGCGTTGTGTAACTTTCTGCATTCTCCTGTAACTTCATCCCTCTTAGACCCAAATATATTCCTAACCACTTCATTCTCGAACGCTCTTAACCTCTGTTCCATTCTCAAAGTGAAAGTCCAAGTTTCACAACCGTACAGAACAACCGGTAATATAACTGTTTTATAAATTCTAAAGTTTCAGCTTTTTCGAGAGCAGACTGGATGATAAAAGCTTCTCAACCGAATAATAACAAGCATTTCCCATATTTTTGCATTAATTTCCTCCCTAGTGTCATTTTTGTTACTGTTGTTCCAAGGTTTTATGTTGGGGTTTCGCAATAAGCTCTTTTTTACGGTGATCGGTTATTAGCCTTTCGCCCAACCCCCAAGCTGGAGGACCTATTATTGTACATAACATTAATTTTGTATGCAGGCAGTATCCTAATTGATATTTTCATAAAATATTAACCAAAACCTTCTTGTTTTCATGAAGTATTCACCGAAATCAGACGAAATAAGTACTGCAATGGAGATAAAATAATCATCACAAAAACACATTCCTAGCTATAACTTGTACAGTATACGTGTTGTTGATGGTATTAAATAATAATAATAATAATAATAATTATTATTATTATTATTATTAATATTATTATTTTTTATTTTTATTATTATATTTAGAAGTAAATAGGCAAGAACAGGCTGAAAAAACAAAACATCTACAATTAATATGCCGAGATAATTGATAATAATTGTCACTTTGCAAGTCTTAAAAATGTGTGAAACCAATTAAAACTGGCGTTTTTTCAAACATCCAGTTTCTAATTTTTGTTATTTATTTTTAATTGGGTACTTTGCATAAAGATTTAAAATTTAAATAATTGGCATATATTTCTGAATAATTCTGTACATGAGATGCTGTTACACAAAACTAGGAAAGTTTCTGATAACGGATTACATGCTGGAAATTTACTGAGTGCTATAGTATGATTGTTACCAACTTCTGAAATTTTAGACTATCAGTTTTTGCACTTACCTATTTGACACTGGACTGTGCCCTTATTATTATTATTATTATTATTATTATTATTATTATTATTATTATTATTATTATTATTATTATTATTATTGCGTGCTTAAATTGTCAGGAAATATCATGTGATGTTTTTGTTAGAAATGAGGATGAGGTAGACATATTAACAGACTTACCGCCATATTTACTCCATATTGGACTCCAATAGCCGCTTTTGTACAGACATATAATTCTGATTTTCTATTCTTCAGTGCAACACAATTAATTATAGTACTTTGTGATATAAGGTCATGTTTGCAGTTTTTTTTTTTTTTTGGAAAAGATAACTGCGGTAGCTTCCCGTTTCTTTCCGCACACCACTCTCTCTTTCGCATCTTAAAAGACCCCAAGGGGCCCCAGCGTGGAGGTGAGAAGAGTGAATTTGACTAATTAGGCCCTCCGGACTTCACCGAAATTCACCGTAAGGGTTAAATTTCAGTTCTATCAGGGATTTGACCCGATCAAAGACCGGGAAATCCCAATTAGCCTTTGCCCCCTCTGTTCAGTAACAACGAGTCAAAGTCAGAGTAGGAGAAGAAATATCAGAGGGAAGTGAAATAGGAAGAGGAGTACGACAAGGATGCCCTTTATCACCTACCCTGTTCAACATCTACTTGGGGGATTTAGTGAACTGTTTTCGGAACATCGGAGGGGTGGGAGTAGCAGGAAGAAGAATAACGTGTATGAGATTTGCTGATATGGCGTTGTTAGCAGAAGAGGAGGTGATACTAAGGGATATGCTTACTTACTTACTTACTTACTGGCTTTTAAGGAACCCGGAGATTCATTGCCGCCCTCACATAAGCCCGCCATTGGTCCCTATCCTGAGCAAAATTAATCCATTCTCTATCATCATATCCCACCTCCCTCAAATCCATTTTAATATTATCTTCCCATCTACGTCTCGGCCTCCCTAAAGGTCTTTTTCCCTCCGGCCTCCCAACTAACACTAAGGGATATGCTACTGGAGCTAAATGACAGCTGTGATCAATATGGAATGAAGATAAATGTCAACATAGGAAGAAAAGTAAAGAAGGTAAACTTGCGAATTCTAAATGAGGCAGTAGAGCAAGTGGACAGCTTCAAATACTTGGGGTGTACTATAAGCAGTGACATGAGCTGCTGCCAAGAAGTCAAAAGGAGGATAACAATGGCAAAGGAAACTTTTAATAGAAAAAGGAGCATCTTCTGCGGACCTCTTGAGAAAGAACTAAGCAAGAGACTAGTGAAGTGCTTTGTGTAGAACTGTAGAGTCTAGCATTGTATGGGGCAGAAACATGGACATTACGACGAAGTGAAGAGAAACGACTAGAAGCATTTGAAATGTGGATATGAAGAAGGATGAAGCGTGTGAAATGGACAGACAGAATAAGAAACGAAGCTATGTTGGAAAGAGTGGATGAAGAAAGAATGATGCTGAAACTGATCAGAACGAGGAAAATGAATTGGCTGGGTCACTGATTGAGAAGAAACTGCCTTTTGAAGGATGCACTGGAAGGAATGATGAACGGGAGAAGAGTTCGGGGCAGAAGAAGATATCAGATGATAGACGGCATTAAGGTATATAAATAATTTGAGGAGACAAAGGGGAAGGAAGAAAATAGGAAAGACTGGAGAATGCTGGGTTTGCAGTGAAGGACCTGCCCTTGGTAAGAACACTATGGATGGTATAAGGACATCAGTGTTGTGTTCCTAGTACTGAACTGGTTTACTGTAGTTTTGCTTGGACTGTGACTCAGGTGTCTAGCAGCACCTAAGGGACCAAAATCAGTAGACGTAGTCATGGGGCGTGATCATATCAGATGTGATAGAAGGAGGCCGACAATCATAATAAACGTGCAGGCGACCTGCAGCTTGGTCATGTTTTGTTTATAAGGCGGACAAGCTCGTCTGCCTCGTTGCATAAGTAAAGCACCACTTGTAACGCTCGCTTTCTGTTTTCTTGTAAAACATTCATGACTCAGGTACTCTCAGCTCGTACCGGGGATGAAGCAGTAAGTGGCTGCGAACCCCACTTTTATGTCACACTTATCTCCTTCTTTCGCTCCATTTTTCTTATCCTCGTTCTCCTCTTCATTTTCTCATCTCCTTCTGCTCTTCTTTTCCTTTCCTCTACTCGACCTTCTCTTCTCTTCTCTTCTCTTCTCTTCTCTTCTCTTCTCTTCTCTTCTCTTCTCTTCTCTTCTCTTCCTCCTTCATTACTTATTCTTATCTACCTCCTTCTCTTTTTCCTTCTTGTTCTCCCCTTGTTCTTTGTCCTGGTATTTCTCTTTCTCTTTCTCCTTCTTGTTCTCCTCTTGTTCTTTGTCCTGGTATTTCTCTTTCTCCTTCTTGTTCTCCTCTTGTTCTTTGTCCTGGTATTTATCTTTCCCTTTCTCCTTCTTGTTCTCCTCTTGTTCTTTGTCCTGGTACTTCTCTTTCTCTTTCTCCTTCTTGTTCTCCCCTTGTTCTTTGTCCTGGTATTTATCTTTCTCTTTCTCCTTCTTGTTCTCCCCTTGTTCTTTGTCCTGGTATTTCTCTTTCTCTTTCTCCTTCTTGTTCTCCTCTTGTTCTTTGTCCTGGTATTTATCTTTCTCTTTCTCCTTCTTGTTCTCCCCTTGTTCTTTGTCCTGGTATTTCTCTTTCTCTTTCTCCTTCTTGTTCTCCTCTTGTTCTTTGTCCTGGTATTTATCTTTCCCTTTCTCCTTCTTGTTCTCCTCTTGTTCTTTGTCCTGGTACTTCTCTTTCTCTTTCTCCTTCTTGTTCTCCCCTTGTTCTTTGTCCTGGTATTTCTCTTTCCCTTTCTCCTTCTTGTTCTCCCCTTGTTCTTTGTCCTGGTATTTCTCTTTCCCTTTCTCCTTCTTGTTCTCCCCTTGTTCTTTGTCCTGGTATTTCTCTTTCTCCTTCTTGTTCTCTTCTTGTTCTTTGTGCTGGTAATTCTCTTTCTCCTTCTTGTTCTGTTCTTTCCCTTTCTTCTTTATGTTTTCTTATTTCTCGTTGTTCTCTTATTTATCCTTCCTTTTCTTCTCTTCTTCCTTTCTTCTTCTTCTTCTTCTCTTCTTCCTTTCTTCTTCTTCTTCTTCTTCTTCTTCTTCTTCTTCTTTTAATAGAGATGTGACGGATTTAGTACTTGACTCTTTAATAACCTCAAAGTAAGAAGTACAATGGAATTAGGTCACGAAATTGTGGCAAGACGTGCCTCTCCCAATCCATCTTCCAAACAAAATGTCGTTTAAAATCCGAACATCCAAACTGCAATGTGGCGGCCTTCCTTCTTGGAATTGGCCAGTTATTAGGACTGTATACAGTACAATAAATTGCAGCTTATCAAGTGCTTGTGATTGAAGAGGATATGCGATATCATGCCAGATATACAATGGCCTGCTTATTTACCACATCTCATCTGTATGTTGGGAGGTGTTTTCTAAATGGTTCAGTAAGTTGTGAGTGTATTCTCCTCTCGCATATTATGTTGTTAATTAGTAGATTAGTATGATCTAATATTAAAATGTATTTTGTCTGACAACATGAAATTCATTGCTTCGACTAAACAGTTTACGATTCACGAGACCTAACCTAAATATGTATTTTGTTGTATTACGTGAAATGTTTAGTACGAATTCCAAAAACAAAATACCACTTTGAAAAATGTAAGTTTCCCTACTTGAAATACACACTCCTAAGTCGCTACTGTGCTATTTCCTCTCTTGGACATTTTAATAAAAATCTGAACAATATGAAATATATTTCTGTCCATTAGCCACGTGCTTGTTTCATACTAAGTAGGTCTATAAGTTGTATCTTATTTAATTAAACGCAACAGAAATGAAATATGTATTGATAGTATTAATATTAATACCGGTATTACTAATTAATTAAAATTACGTTCAAATTTCACAAGTTTAATTACTACCATTTCATCAGTTTCCTTTTCTGCAAACCAAAAATCACTGCTGCCAACATAACAGTTAGAAAATAACTGCCAGTTGTAGGCTATTTGTCACTGCCCGAAATTCGAAACAAAGTTGGTAAAAGAAAATTCAACCTGACATCTATAAAATTACTATAATCCACTAGCATTTTGTAGTAATAGGGAGAAAATTATTAGATTTCACATTAGGGAATTAAGGAAGCTGATCCGGGCTATACTGTACTCCTATGAGTCCAGGTTCTCGTGGAGAGCACCAGACGGCAGGGAGAAAATCTGGAGGCGATCTGGAGAGCGTTATGCAACACGTGCTTTTTCCGATAGAACGGCATTCAACTACTATTATTTTTTTATATTTTTGAATGTGATCAGTTTATTTTGCTTCTTAGTGTATTAACTTCTGATAGATGGCAGCACTTGTTCATGCCTCATACCACCAATATAGTATTCTATTGTCGCACTACGTGTACGACAAGCATAGTTACATAACGTGCTTCGTAATCGTCCTATTGTCGTGTGATTTTAATTTTGTATGCACGAAACTCCAGGCGTTTATATGCAGCACGTCG
Source organism: Periplaneta americana (assembly GCF_040183065.1). Taxonomy (NCBI): domain Eukaryota; kingdom Metazoa; phylum Arthropoda; class Insecta; order Blattodea; family Blattidae; genus Periplaneta; species Periplaneta americana. The sequence continues at coordinate 151,812,122 of NC_091123.1, forward strand.
TGCACTAAAGAAAGAGTGTTTCTTTCTCGACTCGCTCTGCGGTCAGATTTCTCGGACTTCGAACGAACACTTGCTGGATAATTTCCACATTGCTTGATGTCAATAGTGTACACAGGAGTTCTATCTGGGGAAGAGTTCAATCAGGTGTTTGTTCCCTATCATAAAATTATATATGTATTATATATAAGGTTCTACATGTATTTGAACCCCAACGAAGACACTTTTAATATATTTTTAATTAATTAAGCCTCGTTCACACTTTTCAAGTAACTTGAATTCAAATCGCAGTGCAGACATATTAAAGTTATTTTGTGCGAGATCGTGCGTATTTGCTTGGTTTCCGCACAAAACCAATCCGCGGTAAGTCTAAAATTCCACATTCAGTATTCCCAACCTAACACACATAACAATTTCCCTCTTCTTACCGCTTAAGTGACATATTGATTTTACTGCTTTAGGCTTCTAACATATTATTTTTAGAGACGTTCAATATAAGTAGTAATAATTATAAATTGGAAACTTACCACTGCAATTTCACCTATATTGCACTGTTAATTATTGTTTTTAAATATTTACAAAAATTAAGTAAACTCTACAACTCCACTAAAGTTACTGGATTCGTCATGCAAGTAACATTAAGGAAGCCGTGAAAAAATCAACAAGATTCCAGAAGCCGATGTTATTACTGCAATATGATAGCTATATAAATAATATTGTTAAAATATTAAAATGAAAAATAAATCATTACATAACCTTACCGTTTGTTTTAAGTTCGCATTTATGGACTGGGGGAAAAAAAGACAGACGTATATCATGGTCTGCTGGAGTATAGTAAACATAGAAAACATTTTATAGCAACAATGTTGAAGAAAGATATTTTTGCTTTACAAATTCGCCGTCATTGAACAGAAACCAAGAAGGAGATTTCATTGCAACTAATTAGAAATTCCTCTTTCAGGTATGTAATAAATTATCTTCGCACAAAATAATGTACGATACACGAGCAGTATGTTTCCTTTCAATTCTCGGAAATTAAAAAAGCTCAACTACGTTTTGCTTTTTCAAACTTTTCCTCGAACATGAAAACTTCAACATACCGCTCTTGTAACGCATATTACTATTGTTTTCAAATAGGATAAAATGACGTCGATGGATGTTGTGAAATTAGGAATTTCTGTAGTAGCAAACCTCCGTGCCAGGGAAATGATAAATATATTCAGTATGGGTTAGAAATTAGATTAGTAAGAGAAATACACGGCCATTGAGCATTACAAATAGAATAAGTGAAATATTCAAGCAGATTTAATCATTCTTATCGCAAATGTAATAAAATACAAGCAAGTCAGATTTACCATAACTGAAAATGATTATCTTGAAGCTGTTACAGTTCCCAAAAAAATCTATCAGCCACATTGAACCATGCCAGTTTCGGCCGATAAATGTCATCCCTTCAAGCAACGCTCTTCTTAATCCCTCCTATCTTCCTCACTTCTTCTCTATCTACAGTTTAGTGGTTTTTAATTGTCTTTCATATCTCATCTGTGTCCACATTAAAATCTCTTCCTTCCTTGGCAGCTTCCTTTGCATTTCTGTCACGAAACTTTGCAGTTTCTATAATCCACAGGCCTTCGTGAGTTTTATACAACTCAAGTATTTTGTAATTATTTCACTTACTGCTGTTTCCTATTATTTTTACGATCCCAGTAGAACAGAAAAACAATCAGCTGTTAATTTAACTCTCTTAAAACAGCTGTTAATTTAAATTCCCGCGTTTTTCTCCTTGAATTCAAGTTATCAAGTGACGTTCACATTCTTCAAGTTGTTTCAAGTGTCCTTTCACGTCAAGTAAAAAGTAGAAAGGGATTCAACTTCACTTGAAACTTGAACTCAAGTCGTTACTTGACTTCAAGTCAACTTGAAACATAGTTCACACTTTTGAAGTTCGTCGAATCACGTGACTTGAATCAAGTTACTTGAAAAGTATGAACGAGGCTTTATTTAAAGCGCTTTATCAGCTACTAGGTTATCTAGTATCGATGGAATAGGTGAAACAGATGATATTGTATTACTTGATATTCACCTTAAAGTTGAAGGAAACCTCAGAAAGATCCAACCAGATGCTCGATGGAAATGAGATTTGAACCCATGCCCGTTCGCAGCTCCTGATCGGTAAATAAACGCGTTATATACATCTCCTGAGCTACGCAAATGGCATACCAATACGATCTCCTTACTAGGAAATATCATCTCAACTACGTTTAACTGTTGTGTAGTTTTATTAACAGGATTTGTAAAGGAGATTGTTGCTTGAAAACAATAGTAATATACGTTACAAGAGCGGTATGTTGACGTTTTCATGTTCGAGGAAAAGACTGAAAAAGCTCAACTACGTTTCGCTTTTTTAATTTCCGAGAACATGAAAACAAACATACCGCTCGTGTATCGTACATTATTTTGTGCGAAGATCATTTATTACATACCTGAAAGACGAATTTCTAATTAGTTGCAATGAAATCTCCATCTTGGTTTCTGTTTAATGACGGCAACTTCGGAAAACCAAAATATCTTTCTTCAACATTGTTGCTATAAAATGTTTTCTGTGTTTACTATACTCCGTGATATACGTCTGTCTTTTTTCCCCCAGTCTATAAATGCGAACTTAAAACAAACGGTAAGGTTATGTAATGATTTATTTTTCATTTTAATATTTTAACAATATTATTTATATAACATATTGCAGTAATAACATCGGCATCTGGAATCTTGTTGATTTTTTCACGGCTTCCTTAATGTTACTTGTATCAGGAATGCAATAAGTTTCGTGGAGTAGTAGAGTTTACTTAATTTTTGCAAATATTTAAAAACAATAATTAACATTGCAATTTAGGTGAAATTGCAGTGGTAAGTTTCCAATTTCTAATTATTACTATGTTAAACGTCTCTAAAAATAATATGTTAAAAGCCTAAAGCAGTAAAATGAATGTCGCGCTTAAGCGGTAAGAAGAGGGAAATTGTTATGTGTGTTACGTTGGGAATACTGAATGTGGTATTTCACACTTACCACGTATTGGTTCTGTGCGGAAAACAAGCAAATACGCACGATCTCGCACAAACAAATTAACATCCTCTTTTCACGATAACTATTTCAATGCATGTCTATTTAGAACACATTACCGGTACACCAAATGATACTAAAATATATTGAAATAAGTGCATATACAGGGTGATTCACGAAGAGTTATCGCCTCTTACGGAGCTTATTCCTAAAGATATGTTGAGCAAAAAAGTCATATAAACAAGGGTTCTATTCTAAATATTTTCAGACTTGCACTAATTTGAAGATGGAAATAAATAAAATTATTTATTTTTTTAACTTTCGATTATAAAGATAATGTATAAAGTTAGTACAATAAAATACCAATACAAAAAGTACTTTTTTTCTTTTGCTTTAAGGTTAAAATAATATTACAACTAGAGAATGAACTATTCAGAAGTATAATTTCTTTAATTTGCTAGCATTTTGAAGCCAAAAATGTGTTGTTAATTCCATAATTGCATCGTACAGAAATTTCTTCCAATTTTTAACTGCAAAATTACATTTTTCTTACTCATTTATGTAACAATTGTTACAAATCACATCATTCTTGTAAACTCTTCAGGACTGTACATTAGGATGCAAAATTGAATTGTAAAGAATCAAGTTGCTAGAAGTCGTATGAACTGTACAAATTATTGTCGTGATAAGTGTGCAAAAATGATGTAATTTTTAGTTAAAAATGGGGGGAAAAAATTGTACAACGCAACTGAGGAAATGCGATGTACGAGAAATTTCGGTTTTGTTTCGCGTTCCTACATTCTTAACAGAGGATGTGCATAATTGTTACATTTTGGGAAAAGAGTGTGCAGATTGAGAGATTTAGCGTGTCTAAAAATGTTAACACTTATGATTCACACTTATATACTCTAACTTCAGAATTTCTCCACTTGTTCACCATTGTGTTCACCACATGTAAGGAATCTTTTCCATTTGGTTTGCAGAGCTTGGATGCACATTCCTTGTGGAATTGCTTCAATTACATCCGTCAACATTACTGGCTTGAATGCACATCTCACAGCCAAAAATCGCAGGGAGTAAGATCCGGCGAACGTGCTGGCCATTGCATTGGTCCTCCTCTACTAATCCATTTTTGTTGAAATGTTTCAATACGTTCGGACATCCCGAGAGAAGAGTGGTGGAGCACCAACCAAGATTTTCCATACAGTAGACTGGAGAGACCAGATTCGCATTATATCGTCTTGTTGATTTGCTTAGACCACGTAAGAAAGCCTTTTATACAGCATATATGTTTTCAAGGAATCGGTTTGTACGTGGTCGACCGCTGTTCGCTTTGTAGTTTCAGCTACTGAGCCGGTTTCGACAAACTTGTCATAAATGCGGTAAATGGTTAATTAATCTAGATGTTGGGATATTTTTTGCGAACCATTTTGGAGGACTGAAACATCTCCATCCATGCCACAATCGTTCGTCTTTGCTCCAAGTTGACTCTTGTAGCCTACCCATTTTTGCACTAGAGATGAAAACAAATTCATTGTAATAATGAAAATACCATGACCTACCTTATTTTGAAGAAATGAAAATGTGCTTCCCACAAGATCTTGTGTATAATCACATAAACATATTAAACTGATTAACTACACGTGTAAGTTGTAAGTGTTAACGTTTTTTAGAGACGCGGTGTATTTTGAGAACTGACATTCAAATATCCGTGGAGATGTGCCCGCATGACTCTGGGAACTTCCACCGAAGATTAGCAGCAGTCTTTATCGAACCATGTCAGAGGAATTTTTCAATATACAAGTGACTGACACTTCTTTTCCATGTGGTAGGAGATACGAAATCAAAAGATATATTTAAAAACTTTTATAGTTTCGGTTTTCAATTATTTTTACTATGATATAAAGTATGAAAAAATATGAACCTGTGTTGGGCCCTTCTTTTCTTCGACCTGTCCAAACGTCTTATTCCTTCCGGCTTGTAATTATTTTAACGTCACTGTTAAACTGTTATTACTCGTCCTACTTAAGTGTCCTATTCATTTTATTTTATATTCAAAAGGTTTATTTTGTCAATATTCCTAGGTTTATCTGCATTTGTACAGCACTTTAATATCAGAAATCTCATTTCTACCGTCGATATTTTTTTTGTCTTAATTAGTAGGTACCCATGCTTCACTTCCGTACACTTAAGGCCCATTCACAATGAAAATTAAACATGACCGTAACATAAACACAGAAGTTTGCGCCCAGGTTACCAAATGGGATAATTCACAATGATTCACATAAACATTGCCGTTAGACGTTAACACGAAAGTTTGCAAACTCCAAACTTTCATGCTCATGCTTAAGTGAGTTGCAAACAGTACACAATCGTGAAGCGCTAAAGTATACGACAGAATATGAGGAAATGGCTTCGTTGTTATGTTTCTATGGTTACCAAGTACCTTTGCGGTTATGTTTATGTTCCCATCGTGAATGTTCTTGATTTTACCGTAACGTTTACATTTTTAAGTTAACGCTTACGTTATGTTTAATTTTCATTGTAAATGAGCCTTAATATTGCAACTGTCATATTTCGGCAAATTTCCAGTCTTGTGTTCTTTCTATGTTTATGATTGAGATATCTATTGATAATCAAACTAATAATAAATCTGTAGCCGAAATTTTTCTGGTAATTTTCGATTTTCCAAAAATAATTGGTCCTAACATATATAATTAACCACCCTGAAACCGAAAATCGCATTTTTGGAAATTTTTGTCGGTATGTCTGTCTGTATGTTTGTTACCTTTTCACGCGATAATGGCTGAACCGATTTATATGAAAATTGGCATATAAATTAAGTTCGTTGTAACTTAGATTTTAAGCTATATGGCATTCAAAATACTTTATTTAAAAGGGGGGTTATAAGGGGGCCTGAATTAAATAACTCGAAATATCTCGCTTATTATTGATTTTTGTGAAAAATATTACATAACAAAAGTTTCTTTAAAAATGATTTCCGATAAGTTTTACTCTTTACAAAATTTTGATATGACTGATATTTAATGAGATAAATGAGTTTTAAACTTAAAACAACGCCATCTAAGACGGTGCAATGAATTAAGAACAAATGACTTCGTCTATAAGGGACCTTGGACAACAACAATCGAAACAGGGGCCTTGGACATCAACAATCGAAAGCTATTAAACATAGCCTACAGAGAATGTTTCTGTGTATTAACCGATTTGTATAATTAATTATTATTTCACCATTGGAAAGTATAGTTTCTCTAGATGGACGTAATGCTATAATGTTATTACAGTAACGTCTGAGTAAATCGAGGACAGGTAAGATTAAAATAGCTTCTTATGCACAGAAAATTTGATAGGCTATTTTGTACATTCGTTTTCTGTATTTCTTAAAATAATATTTATGTACACTCATTTTAATCTCAGAGAATTAACGAACAACGAGAGTGTATTGATTTAGTATGCAGTAATAGTACGTTAGCTTAGCAATCCATTATTTTATAATTCACATTTTAACTATGCTCAATTTAATCGTGTTAAAATGCATAAAATATATATGCAATAAATGCAGTGCAAAAAAAATTGGGTGATGAGCGAAGCAGATTATCTTGCGCTGTTGTAAAAGTTGTTCCCTGGATCAAATGTCCTATTTTAATTATGTAATTACTTTATATTTATTTCTAACAGGTGCAGCGGAGCGCACGGGTACGGCTAGTAATAATAATAATAAAATCCACCTGTCATAGCAGGTGACATACTGTGTATTCTTTTTTATATTCTAGTCAAATTATAAGCGCACACCAGTTAAAATAGGAAAACTCTTCTATTGACATGTAAAACAACTTCTGCGGATCAAAATACCTACACACTAGCGACGCTGATATAGCCTCGGCAGTTACGAGCGTCGTTAAATAAAACATAATTTACATTTTTTTACCATTCCTATAGTCGAATAGCAAAATGCGACAGATGCGACTTGTCTTAAACCCTGCTCATCCTCCTGTTTCTTCTCCGAAGCTGATGAAGGAATTAAGATATTGGGGTCCGGGTTTATCAGTTCTCGTCTAGGAATGGGGCCTTTGTCTGTAAGGGCTGAGGCAGGACAGCCTGCCTGTCAGCATCGGACTCATGAATGCCACCAGCCCACCCGTCGGACTCGGCAAATATCGCAGTTATCAGGCGTACAATGGGTCAATGAGTACCTAGACGCATGGATTCGTCCTAGCCCCGGTCCTAGAAAAGCCAAGCCATGATTTTGTAAAGAATAGGATATTGAGCTGACTGTGGCCACACTTGTATTAACAGAAGTATAAAACGAAGAGTAATTATTTACAGAAAAGATTAAAGCACAACCTAAGCCACGGAAATTAATACTTTCCGAAAGATAAAAGGATTTACTACTATAGACAAAAAAAATGAAGACGTAAGAAACTGATTAAAGGTTTATATTCTGTTAATGAAGCTTTACCGTGAAATGAAAAGGATTTTCAAAGCCATCTTATTTGTCTTATCTTTCATTCTCGAGACTGTTCATTGTCTGTATGGTTGTGAAACTTGAACTCTCACTTTGAGAGAGGTACAGAGATTAAGGGTGTTCGAGAGTAAGGTGCTTAGGAAAATATTTGGGGCTGAAAAGGTTAAAGTTACAGAAGAATGGAGAAAGTTACACAACGCAGAACTGCACGCATTATATTCTTCACCTAACATAATTAGGATCATTAAATCAGGTTTGAGATGGGCATGGTATGTAGCACGAATGAGTGAACCAGAAAAGGCATATAGAGTGTTACTTGGGAGACCTGAGGGGGAAAAAAGGCCTTTGAGGAGGTCGAGACGTAGATGGGAGGATAATATTAAAATGGATTTGAGGGACGTGGGATACGATGCTAGGGACTGGATTAATCTTGCTCTGGATAGGGACTGATGGCGGGCTTATGTGAGGACGGCAATGAACCTCCAGGCTCCTTAAAAGCCATTTGTAATCACGTTCATAGTAGTCAAGAATAATAATAATTATGTTTTCTGTGTGGCATTGTTTCTTCTGAAGCCCTTACTGCACTGCCCTGTAATTAATACCACTAGTCCACACCTGTGGAGTAACGGTTAGCGCGTCTGGCCACGAAGCCAGGTGGCCCGGGTTTGATTCCTGGTCGGGGCAAGTTACCTGGTTGAGGTTTTTTCCGGGGTTTTCCCTCAACCCAATATGAGCAAATGCTGGTTAACTTTCGGTACTGGACCCCGGATTCATTTCACCGGCTTTATCACCTTCATCTCATTCGGAAGCTACTGTTCTCCAACCAGGAGATCAACCGTGAAAGGAATGTGCTTACTATTGCGTCGTCTATTGGAACGAAGTAGATAAATAATATGACTGTTATAACGTCAGTTTAAAAACCATGCGCTCTCCTGCATATGTTATTTCCTGTATGAAGAGATTCGAAAATCGAAATCGAAAAAATCGAAAGGGGAGAATTGGGAGGAAAAATTTAAAGGTGCGCAAAACGCGTCCTTGCAAGGGATTGGATGTGAGCTCCAAGCCTGTTGGCCACTAGTCTCACTCCGGGTTACGCTGCTCCACTGAAGGAGCTCTAGAAAATTTTGAAGGGGAAAACCGAAAATGGACGTAACCTCTTAGGTACCACATACGCGAGGGGGACGGAAATGTGATCAAGTGATCACGGGACGGGGCGAGGAGGAGATGGCTGGTGTTTGCCGTTAGGATGGCAGGTGTTATCTTGCACATTGAAAGGGGCTTAGCCATTTCGCAGTGCAAGTGGAGTCGTGAAGACTCTGTCATCATGAAGAGATTAAAAGACCAGGAGATTAACTGTGATCTATTTTTGTAACTAGGGTAGTATCAATATGTTTGTATCAATGTTATGGTTTATGCTGTGAGAGCTAGCCAATAGAGATAAGAGTACCCACGTGTGTGACCTTATGACATCAACACTCATTCACAGCATCATCCCCCTTCCCTTCATTCCCTGGAGACTTTCTCGTGGTTGGAGCACAGTAAATAACCTAGATGTTGATAAAGCGTCGTAAAATATCCTACTAAAATAGAAATAAATAATAGCACTAAACAAATCTCTCAATCCCGGACTAGAAGACTTTGCACTTACTGTCAGTGAAATTGAGGTGAAAATAAAGAATACGTAACTCAATGCTGAGTGGCGATCTGGACGTCCCGTGCTGCATTGCCAGTCTGCGCAGAACATGAAGTTCCATGATCGCGGCCCACTCACGGGTCAGCGCGGCGCGATAAGGCCAATCACACTTATTCCTGTGAACCCAGCTGATAAGTCAGATCAACGAATGTCAGGACTGTCCAAAATCTTATAACCTTGCGTGTAACTTATTTACTCTTTTTTTATCATGTTTGTGTATTATTATGTTCTCATACTGTATTTGTGCTATAAAAGAGGAAGACACGACTTCTTTCTTTTATCTTTTCTAGTCAAGGATTTATATTGCTATGCTCACTTTTCTTTAGTCGCTTAAAATCCACAGTCCTCTATATAAAAACATCAACACGTGCATAGCTTCACTATGCTGCATATATTTACAGTGCATAGAAGTACGTGTGGGTGTGATCACATGTCGACAGGTACATACCAAAGGGAATACAAAGAGAATGAGGGGAATACATAGTTTCCCGCTTCCAGTTCGAGAAATAAGTTGTAATTTCAAGTGTAAATAACGGCTTCCAGGTTATAATGTCCATAACAAAATGTCCACAAGTACAAAAGATCTACAAGAAAATGTCCATAAACTAAATAGTCCAGCATTTAAAGTCCTACATGCAATTTTTCCATGGAATAAAAAAGCCCAACATCTATTTGGTCCACCATATTATAAAGCCCATCATACGAAAAGGTCCATCATACGAAATAAATTCTTTCAGTGCATGGGATTGTTTGAGGTTTTATATTTCCTTTAGTATATTGCCTAACTGTAAATAAGACTGAAAATACTTACCGCACTGTATATAATGAGATAAATTATTCAGCACATTTAAATCTCACTTGCAATCCTACCTATACAATGTGTTATTTTGAAATCGCCAATATGAATGCTTGTCGACATAGGCATAGTAATGGGTGAAAGAGTAATGGAACGGAGAAAAATTCTCTCCGGCGCCGGGATTTGAACCCGGGTTTTCAGCTCTACGTGCTGATGCTTTATCCACTAAGCCACACCGGATACAACCCCGACGCCGGTTAGAATCGTCTCAGATTAAGCTCCAACTCTTGGGTTCCCTCTAGTGGCCGCCCTCTGCACTACGTCATAGATGTCTATGAACGCAGGACCGAAGTCCATACATGTGCTGAGGTGCACTCGATATGAATGACTGGTTGGCCGGGATCCGACGGAATAAGCGCCGTCTTAAATCACGAAGTGATTTACGCATATCATATATATTATTTTAATGTACCGAAGTACATATGATATTTCCATGCAGATATTCTGCGTCATCATACGATGAAAGAGTAATGGAACGGAGAAAAATTCTCTCCGGCGCCGGGATTTGAACCCGGGTTTTCAGCTCTACGTGCTGATGCTTTATCCACTAAGCCACACCGGATACAACCCCGACGCCGGTTAGAATCGTCTCAGATTAAGCTCCAACTCTTGGGTTGGCGTCGGGGTTGTATCCGGTGTGGCTTAGTGGATAAAGCATCAGCACGTAGAGCTGAAAACCCGGGTTCAAATCCCGGCGCCGGAGAGAATTTTTCTCCGTTCCATTACTCTTTCATCGTATGATGACGCAGAATATCTGCATGGAAATATCATATGTACTTCGGTACATTAAAATAATATATAGTAATGGGTGTCTTTTTCACTTCAATCAAGCAATACGGAGAAATGTAGTCAACAGGGGTCTGAGGGCACAATATTTGGATATTGAGAACCCTGAAGTAAGTAACCAAATACAGGAAATTATGGGACTGCCGTTTATTCCGCTAAATAACTTGCAATTTGTTTGGGATTTTTTAAATTAAAGATTTGTGAACGATGTCTTGGACTTAGCATATTACATTGAAATTACATATATTACTGGTCATCCGGCAAGAGGGCGAAGGCGAGCAGTTCCCCATAGATTTTCTCCTGATACATGTAACGTCTATGAATTAGTAATTAATGGCAGACAGCGTACGAATAGTGTGGTTGAAGGATTCCACTCTCAATTCCAACGACTTGTGGTGGCACATCATGTGAACATTTCGCGATTCATTAGCCATTTGCAACAACAGAATTGGAAACAGAACATTTAGTAAGCCAGGTCTTTGGTGGGCATATAAATATTAAGCGGCCAGTAAATAAACGGTATCCTATATCAATAATCAAACGAGAATTTTCAACATTCTCGGTAATTAACAAGATTACAAAGATAGGAATGAAATTTTTCGATATCTTAGAGAGACATATCATTTGAAATTATATAGTGACCCTCAAGATGAACAATAGATGTATGTTTTGTATTACGTAACATAATTGAAATGATAATTTCTCGGCACATTCCTTGCAGTTTTCCTTGTCGGACATTTTAGGGAAATGGACGAATTTATTTGTGACATTTTAAAGCGTAGGACATTTTTAAGAAGAGGACTTGCTGACAGTGGATCTTTTCAGGTAAGGACATTTTTATGGCATGGACGAATTTTCTATGTGGACATTTCTAAACGTTGGACATTTTCGTAGAGAGGACCTAATGCAAAGTGGACCATATCTCACTTAACCAAATAATGGTTTATTAAAATACCTTTTTACATAACTTGATGTAAAAACTCTCAGAGTTTCGGAGAATGCTCAATGCAACTCGATGAATTGCTCTGCAGACATCTAAACGGTATTCAACGTCCCGCCAAGTGTTGTTAGCTATTTGTGGAGTCACTAATGCAGCTCCATTTGTAATGCGTTGCTTCAGTTCCTCCAAAGCGTTAGCTCTGCCTCTTTGGTACACAGCATCCTTCACAAAGTCTCGGAAAAAAAGAAGTCCAAAGGGGTCAGATCAGGTGACCTGGGTGGCCAGGCAAGGAGTCCTCGCCTTCCGATCTACCTTTCGGGGAATTTTTCATCCAAGAACTCACGCACCCATTGATGATCAAGAGATGGGGACCCATCCTGTTGAAAAACCGATCCTAGGGAAGTTGGTCAACAATAAAGTTCTGCAACATGTCCAGATACACATTTCTTGTGACTTTAGCCTCTACGAAGAAGAATAATGGTCAAATGACGGGTTCTTCTACTAACCATAGCACGCATTGAACTTTCTGTTGTGGTGTTCACATGTTTACCATAGCGTGTTCTCCTACAAAATAGCACCAGGCTTGTTTTAGTTCCCTATAAAAAACAAAAGAAAGTTAAGCATAAACATAACGATATCTTCATTTGATTTTAGATGGTGAGAATTTATTTCTCGATCCCTCTAAGAAGGACACTGTGTATAAGGAGAACAAGGGAAATATAAATAGAATAAAGGGAAGACAAGAAAAGGGGGAAGATCGAGATGTACAGTCGATATAATTTTGGCAGTTTATGTCGTTTACACCCTGTATATGAGCAGTCTGCAGACACGTCGCGACGTGTCGTGTGAAATGGTAGACGTATCAGGATCTTCCTAGTGGAAGTGGAAACCAAACCGGCATTTACGTTTTAAATAACTAGTTTCCTACTTATTTTATGGTCAAGGAAACCGCTAAAACTCCAGCGAGATTGGTCGACCTCAGGATTTGAACCCAGGGCTCCCCGAATTCGAGTCCAGTGTTTTACTATACTGAGACACCTCGCTCGATGTGTGGCAACTTGAGCACCGCAGTCAAAAGTAGCAAAATGTAAGATCAAATTGAACAAATATGTAGGAAAATAAATTAAATTCTGAGGAAATAACTTATGATGTGACAAAATATAGAAAATATTGACAGAATATTCTAGAAGGATGCTGTGAAGTCAGATTTCAAAGCAAATTTCAACTATGAAAACGAACAAGACTAGAAGAAGAAGGAGAAGAAGAAGAAGAAGAAGAAGAAGAAGAAGAAGAAATAGCAAACGTATTTGGACTTAAAAAAAGAAAAGAGTTATATTAAAAATAAAGCAAACGAAATGTAAATGCAAGAGTATGAAAATAACGACGACAGAGAAATGGTCACCCCTTCTCTGCGATAATTCGACGGTTATCTTGCGTGCCACACAGAAAACATTTGCGTCTTTGCAATTCGTCTTGTTACAGCGGATCTGTTCTTTTATGGTAGCGAGTTCCCTGCAGACTAGAGTAATAAACAGAGCTATATAAAATCGCAAACACTTTATCTCCTTTCTCCCTTTAATTCCTATTTTAACACTCTGTTAGTTGGCTTTCCACGTCCGTACCTGCTTCAAATGCCAGAAGATCCAAATTGAAGTTATTTGTGATGAAAAAAAACAGTGCTTGAGCAGGTTTTCCCAAAGTACCCGAGTGTTTTTTTTCCTCCACTGTTTCTCTGTTCACTGCCAAAAAAATTAAGCCGAAGTACAAAGTCATGCTGTTACTGTTTTCTATTCTGCTCTTATTTAGGGTTACCATGAGAAGAAATTCTATAGGAGGACATGGAATCTAAAATAAGAGGACATTGCTGAAGAAGGGAGGACTTTTTAAAAATTGGAATAACAAAATTAAAGATAAAAATATCAGTTTCCTCACTAGTTGCCGGATCGGTATTACATCTGTACCCTACTTATCGGTGGAGCCCACTTTTTTCACAAGAACCTGAAGAGACAAACATATCTTGTAACAAATAACTATGGAACTGTTCACGGGACATGTCCTTGAAATTATATTTCACCATGATGATACCTCTGACTGTCTCCGTTAGCATGCGATTTCGTTCTTTTGTCCATTGAGCAGATATTAGGGAAAATACTCTCTCAGCACTTCCATTATGACTTGGGATAAATAAATAGAATTTACATATTTTTATGAGTTCTGAGAAAGTTTGTGCTCGCAGAAGTATTGAAATTGAAGAATTTGCACCATTATTTAACTAAAATTAAATCTTTGTCAAAATTAATTTGATTGGCATATCTTTGTACATTGCAGAATAAAATCGATGAAATAGCTTAGGATCATGAATAGTGACATTTTTAGAGTGTAAGAATTCAATGCATGTCAATAGGTCATCATATTTTATGTTTTTTTATGCGCTCCAGCCCCAACTATTGAAAGCAGTTAAATTCTTTCATAGGTTTTCACCATTTGTTTAGATAGTCTATGTATAATATCGCACATTATTCAATATTCATATTAATCCTAGTTGAAATGCGAAATGCCGGACATTTCAATTTTTTTAAATGCCTGCCGGACAGGATAAAATGATTAAAAAAGAGGACATGTCCTCCTTTTGCCGGACGGATGGTAATCCTACTCTTATTTATTCTCCCTTTAACATCTCTGGCCATATCACGAGTAACTGTCACTATTATGTGTTCAAATATGCTATCATTGATGGCAGTGGCAATAATAATAATAATAATAATAATAATAATAATAATAATAATAATAATAATAATAATAATGATAATTATTATTATTATTATTATTATTATTATTATTACTACTACTACTACTACTACTACTACTACTACTACTACTACTACTACTACTACTACTACAACTAATACTACTACTACAACTAATACAACTAGTAGTAGTAGTAGTAGTAGTAGTAGTAGTAGTAGTAGTAGTAGTAGTAGTAGTAGTAGTAGTAGTACTAGCAGAAGCATTGTATTATTGCTTTGACATCTAAAATTCGTGAAAATTATCTCGAAGGATAAATAGTGTTTCGTTCTCCTTGAGAGAAATTCATTTCTCATATCTGAGAGAAAATAAGAGATTATTGGGTTTAAAGACCATTAACAATTCCTTGATTTCACCCCTTTTTAGCATACTTTTTCTCATCCAATTTAGAAAATTTAAGCGGGCAATTTTATACTCCGTTCCATGCGTTTCTGTAACACGAATCAAATCAGATCCAACATATCTTTTGCTTATTGCACAAAGCAAGGTGGGAGGGGGGGGGGAGGGTTACTGGATTTGAACTACCCGCTTGAACTTCAAATCTAAATATGTATATATATTTTTTTTAAGTTCAAGCGGGCGGTTCAAATCCGGTACAATTCGTCTTACGTCTGCTATGCAATAAGAATATATAAGTTTAAATTTACAATTTTTCAATTTTTATAAAATCCATACATAACATTTTAAATTTAATACTAGAACTATTAGAATTGTATTAGAATAATAAATATAGCATTGTTATAATTTGGACGTGTCGCAGCACCAACCACAGGGATTATATTAAAGGGGGGGGTAGGAGGACTATGCCTTATGTCGATGTAGATTTTGTTACTCTAACAGTGAAAAATTAGAGAAGGGAAAACGATTATCGATAAACAAAATATTCAAATCTAAATATGTATAGGCCTATATATATTTTTTTAATATTTTGTTTATCCCTCCTCTAATTTTTCACTGTTAGAGTAACAAAATCTACATCGACATAAGGCATAGTCCTTCTACCCCTCCTTCAATATAATCCCTGTACTTGCTTCTGCGACACATTCGAATTATAACAATGCTATATTTATTATTCTAGTACAATTCTAATAGTTCTAGTATTAAATTTAAGTTATGTATGGATTTTATAAAAATTGAAAAATTGTAAATTTAAATTTATATAGGCTATTCTTATTGCATAGTAGACGTAAGACAAATTGTATTTTATACTTCTTAATTTCAATTCAGGAATCCGCCCCTGAGCACGAATTCTTCTCTTTCAGAGGCGAGCTAAAGTTTTTCTGTATATATTATATTTTATGGTACAATTATTAGCAAAATAAATAAATAAATAATTTAATTATAGAGAGACCTACCGCTTAGTATCTATCTTATAATAAAATGAAGCCGACACAATAAGAAATTTAACTTGTTGTACAACATATTGAAAAGGTTGTTGTTTTGACAGTCCTGCAGTGCAGATATTAAATATTGTGCATTGTCGATTTTAAACTTATATTAAGAGAGATATTCACCGGTTCGTTAGTATGAATTTTGACTTTATTGTAAAACGTTCCTTTAACATTTTGTGCATTTGACAGTTCATATTTTTAGTAGTAGTAGTTAGTAGTAGTACACAAAATTTAAAATACCGATAATGTAAATTGTAAATAATATTAATAATAACCCCTCCCCCTTGAGAAAATTCTGTGACGCCACTGACACGAAGAGAAATTTCTCGTTCCCAAAAGATTATGTTTTTCCTGCGATACAGAATTTTATATCGCAGTGATGATCTGAGGCTTGAACTATGCTATTATGAGTCAATTGTCCATCAACGATAATACTACGTTGTCTTATCAATTTTACGCCATTTTCACGTTAATTTACTCCAGAAACTTATCAAGAAAGTGGCGTTATCTCATCATTTCTTAAAACATTAAGCTATTGTGAAATTCCTTGAAATTCCAATACAAATGATCTAATAAAAGTGATGATGTGTCTCTATGCAGACGATATCTCCGCGGAGGAAGATAAGATTGATGATTAGGACGCATAAAAACAAGCATGCCCTCAGTTTTCCATTCTATAAGGTTATTCAAAAGTAAGGAGCATTTTCACGTCGCCATAACTTTTTTAAGAATTATGATATACACAAAACAAGAACACACTTGCAAATCAAGCTTTCAGGTATAACTCCCTGTAAAGTTAATTTGAATAATTTCGAGGGAAAAATTGTTCCGGGGCCGGGTAGCTGGTAGCTCAGTTGGGAGAGCGTCGGTACGTTTAACCAAAGGTCCCGGGTTCGATACCCGGCCCCGAAACAATTTTTCCCTCGAAATTATTCAAATTAACTTTACAGGGAGTTATACCTGAAAGCTTGATTTGCATAATACACGTCACTGTTCGTTAACAGAAAACCACAATTTAAGTCACACAGAGTTAGTGTGCACTCAGTGTTGGTTGCTTGACGGTTGTCAACCCACTTTGAGGTCTGTGGATATAGAGGGAGAAATTGGATCGGTGTCGGGTAGAGTTCCCGGGTAGCTCAGTTGAGAGATCGTTGGTACGTTTAACCAAAGGTCCCGGGTTCGATACCCGGCCCCGGAACGACTTTTCCCTCGAAATTATTCAAATTAACTTTACAGGGAGTTATACCTGAAAGCTTGATTTGCATAATACACGTCACTGTACGTAACAGAAAACCACAATTTAAGTCACACAGAGTTAGTGTGCACTCAATGCTGGTTGCTTGACGGTTGTCAACCCACTTTGAGGTCTGTGGATATAGAGGGAGAAATTGGATCGGTGTCGGGTAGAGTTCCCGGGTAGCTCAGTTGGGAGATCGTTGGTACGTTTAACCAAAGGTCCCGGGTTCGATACCCGGCCCCGGAACGACTTTTCCCTCGAAATTATTCAAATTAACTTTACAGGGAGTTATGCCTGAAAGCTTGATTTGCATAATACACATCACTGTACGTAACAGAAAACCACAATTTAAGTCACACAGAGTTAGTGTGCACTCAATGCTGGTTGCTTGACGGTTGTCAACCCACTTTGAGGTCTGTGGATATAGAGGGAGAAATTGGATCGGTGACGGGTAGAGTTCCCGGGTAGCTCAGTTGGGAGAGCGTTGGTACGTTTAACCAAAGGTCCCGGGTTCGATACCCGGCCCCGGAACAATTTTTCCCTCGAAATTATTCAAATTAACTTTACAGGGAGTTATACCTGAAAGCTTGATTTGCATAATACACGTCACAGTACGTAACAGAAAACCACAATTTAAGTCACACAGAGTTAGTGTGCACTCAATGCTGGTTGCTTGACGGTTGTCAACCCACTTTGAGGTCTGTGGATATAGAGGGAGAAATTGGATCGGTGACGGGTAGAGTTCCCGGGTAGCTCAGTTGGGAGAGCGTTGGTACGTTTAACCAAAGGTCCCGGGTTCGATACCCGGCCCCGGAACAATTTTTCCCTCGAAATTATTCAAGAACACACTTATTCTGATAAAGACAAAGGGTTTATTGAATTCAGTTTAAATGTTGAATATATAGGAATTAATCAAAACGTTTCCTATTAAAATTGTTTGTTTTGAAGAGCTCTATCAAATGGTACCATATTTCACCCGCGTCCCTTTTGAAATTTGAAAGTGATACGCCACTGACCCTACTTCCTATTAGGGCTCATTGATGAAATCAAGCTCAAGTCTAAGTTCACATGCGCCTTAGTTATAAATATTTTTGTCTCGAAAATTTCAATGTACTAGTTTCCGAAAGAAATGACTTACAGGTGGTTCGAATCACCAATTACCTTTTTGTACGTTTTTCTCGTTAAAGAGTAGGAATTAATAAATACGTTTCCTATGAAAGTTATTTGCTTTGAAGAGCTCTATCAAATGGTACCCTGTTTGACCCCGACTCCCATTTGAAATTTTAAAGTGATACGCCACTGATCCTACTTACTGTTAGGGCTGAGTGAGGAAATCAACCTCAAGTAAAAGTTCACATGTGGTTTAGTTATAAATATTTTCGTCTCGAAAATTTTAATGCGCTAGTTTCGCAAATAAATTACTGTTACGGGTGGTTTGAATCACCCTATATATATATATATATATATATATATATATATATATATATATATATAGAGAGAGAGAGAGAGAGAGAGATAGAGAGAGAGAGAGAGAGAGAGAGAGAGGCCTATTCTAGAAAATAAAATTAATCTGTATTAACATTGTATCAGATTCATTTTTTAATGAATTAACACATTCTCGTATGATCGATTTTTTGCTTGACTTTCATGCTCTACTTAAAGGCTAATTCACACGGGGATAGTTTACAGGAGTCAAGTCGACTTTCCTTCAACTTTCCCTGTGTGATATGGTCGAGACAGTCAAGTTGTGACTTGGCGGTCAAGTAGAATCTGAGTTGACGACCCGTCAACTTTTGTGTCCACTTTCCCGTCACGTGACCAACCTGACTCCTCCACTTCCCGCGTGTGAATCCGAACTTGTAGCAACTTGGCA